>NW_028296775.1:160000-235000 GCF_055471065.1 Atractosteus spatula | reverse complement strand
ATTAAACGGATTTTTGGAACAGGGAGCTGGATCAGGAGCTTGCTCCGTCCTCTCCACGCATCGGCCCGGTATTGCAGCGCCTCCGGGAACGGTGCACTACCTTCTCTCAGCGGTGAAAAGACAGACGTAGCTAGCAAGCAAGCGAGGTGGACCGGAGCTCCTTCCTCTCCGGTCTCGTCTCTCGTCCATCTGTGTGTCTCTGTGTCTCTCTCTCTCCCCCTCCCCGTTCCCGTGCTCCCTCCGTGCACTTTCCCGCGCCTCGACTCTCTCGGCAAGCAGGCCGGCCCCCTTTTCGGCTCCCGTGCGTTTTCCCTCCAAAAAACTTAGTTTTTTCCTCCTTTTTCCAGGGAGGCAGGCGTGGCTTGTGTGTGTGTGTGTGTGTGTGTGTGTGTGTGTGTGTGTGTGTGTGTGTGTGTCCCCGTCCTTGCAGGCGGGCCCCTTTCGACAGCCGGCCGTTTTCCCTCCAAAAAACTTAGTATATACACCTTTTCTTTCTTTTTTTCGGCAGGCAGGCAGGTGTGTGTGTGTCCCCGTCCCTCCCGAGAGAGCGCTGCCCCTTGCCTCTGCCCGCAGGTGCCGACGGTCCGCTTTCGCTTGCAGCTCACTCGGCACGGCTGCTGCTGGTGGGAGGGGCCTAAGCTAAGGAGGCCGGCCGGCTGGCGCCCCCCGCGGCTGCGGTCGTTGTCGGGCCGTTGACAGGAGATCAAAGAGCAGGGCCCCCGCCCGGGACTGGCGGGCAGGCAGGCGAGCAAGCAGGCAGGCAAGAGAGGGGGAGAGCGGAGTCCGGGCGGCCGGCAGCCGCGTGCGGACCGGGCTCCAGAGGCGTCGGCCTGCGCCGCTGCGCGCCAGCCGGACGCCCGCGCGCCCGCCCAAGGCCGGCGTCGGGCATCGCTTCTCGGCCTTTTGGCTAAGATCAAGTGTAGTATCTGTTCTTATCAGTTTAATATCTGATACGTCCCCCATCGGGGGACCACATATTAAACGGATTTTTGGAACAGGGAGCTGGATCAGGAGCTTGCTCCGTCCTCTCCACGCATCGGCCCGGTATTGCAGCGCCTCCGGGAACGGTGCACTACCTTCTCTCAGCGGTGAAAAGACAGACGTAGCTAGCAAGCAAGCGAGGTGGACCGGAGCTCCTTCCTCTCCGGTCTCGTCTCTCGTCCATCTGTGTGTCTCTGTGTCTCTCTCTCTCCCCCTCCCCGTTCCCGTGCTCCCTCCGTGCACTTTCCCGCGCCTCGACTCTCTCGGCAAGCAGGCCGGCCCCCTTTTCGGCTCCCGTGCGTTTTCCCTCCAAAAAACTTAGTTTTTTCCTCCTTTTTCCAGGGAGGCAGGCGTGGCTTGTGTGTGTGTGTGTGTGTGTGTGTGTGTGTGTGTGTGTGTGTGTGTGTGTGTCCCCGTCCTTGCAGGCGGGCCCCTTTCGACAGCCGGCCGTTTTCCCTCCAAAAAACTTAGTATATACACCTTTTCTTTCTTTTTTTCGGCAGGCAGGCAGGTGTGTGTGTGTCCCCGTCCCTCCCGAGAGAGCGCTGCCCCTTGCCTCTGCCCGCAGGTGCCGACGGTCCGCTTTCGCTTGCAGCTCACTCGGCACGGCTGCTGCTGGTGGGAGGGGCCTAAGCTAAGGAGGCCGGCCGGCTGGCGCCCCCCGCGGCTGCGGTCGTTGTCGGGCCGTTGACAGGAGATCAAAGAGCAGGGCCCCCGCCCGGGACTGGCGGGCAGGCAGGCGAGCAAGCAGGCAGGCAAGAGAGGGGGAGAGCGGAGTCCGGGCGGCCGGCAGCCGCGTGCGGACCGGGCTCCAGAGGCGTCGGCCTGCGCCGCTGCGCGCCAGCCGGACGCCCGCGCGCCCGCCCAAGGCCGGCGTCGGGCATCGCTTCTCGGCCTTTTGGCTAAGATCAAGTGTAGTATCTGTTCTTATCAGTTTAATATCTGATACGTCCCCCATCGGGGGACCACATATTAAACGGATTTTTGGAACAGGGAGCTGGATCAGGAGCTTGCTCCGTCCTCTCCACGCATCGGCCCGGTATTGCAGCGCCTCCGGGAACGGTGCACTACCTTCTCTCAGCGGTGAAAAGACAGACGTAGCTAGCAAGCAAGCGAGGTGGACCGGAGCTCCTTCCTCTCCGGTCTCGTCTCTCGTCCATCTGTGTGTCTCTGTGTCTCTCTCTCTCCCCCTCCCCGTTCCCGTGCTCCCTCCGTGCACTTTCCCGCGCCTCGACTCTCTCGGCAAGCAGGCCGGCCCCCTTTTCGGCTCCCGTGCGTTTTCCCTCCAAAAAACTTAGTTTTTTCCTCCTTTTTCCAGGGAGGCAGGCGTGGCTTGTGTGTGTGTGTGTGTGTGTGTGTGTGTGTGTGTGTGTGTGTGTGTGTGTGTCCCCGTCCTTGCAGGCGGGCCCCTTTCGACAGCCGGCCGTTTTCCCTCCAAAAAACTTAGTATATACACCTTTTCTTTCTTTTTTTCGGCAGGCAGGCAGGTGTGTGTGTGTCCCCGTCCCTCCCGAGAGAGCGCTGCCCCTTGCCTCTGCCCGCAGGTGCCGACGGTCCGCTTTCGCTTGCAGCTCACTCGGCACGGCTGCTGCTGGTGGGAGGGGCCTAAGCTAAGGAGGCCGGCCGGCTGGCGCCCCCCGCGGCTGCGGTCGTTGTCGGGCCGTTGACAGGAGATCAAAGAGCAGGGCCCCCGCCCGGGACTGGCGGGCAGGCAGGCGAGCAAGCAGGCAGGCAAGAGAGGGGGAGAGCGGAGTCCGGGCGGCCGGCAGCCGCGTGCGGACCGGGCTCCAGAGGCGTCGGCCTGCGCCGCTGCGCGCCAGCCGGACGCCCGCGCGCCCGCCCAAGGCCGGCGTCGGGCATCGCTTCTCGGCCTTTTGGCTAAGATCAAGTGTAGTATCTGTTCTTATCAGTTTAATATCTGATACGTCCCCCATCGGGGGACCACATATTAAACGGATTTTTGGAACAGGGAGCTGGATCAGGAGCTTGCTCCGTCCTCTCCACGCATCGGCCCGGTATTGCAGCGCCTCCGGGAACGGTGCACTACCTTCTCTCAGCGGTGAAAAGACAGACGTAGCTAGCAAGCAAGCGAGGTGGACCGGAGCTCCTTCCTCTCCGGTCTCGTCTCTCGTCCATCTGTGTGTCTCTGTGTCTCTCTCTCTCCCCCTCCCCGTTCCCGTGCTCCCTCCGTGCACTTTCCCGCGCCTCGACTCTCTCGGCAAGCAGGCCGGCCCCCTTTTCGGCTCCCGTGCGTTTTCCCTCCAAAAAACTTAGTTTTTTCCTCCTTTTTCCAGGGAGGCAGGCGTGGCTTGTGTGTGTGTGTGTGTGTGTGTGTGTGTGTGTGTGTGTGTGTGTGTGTGTGTCCCCGTCCTTGCAGGCGGGCCCCTTTCGACAGCCGGCCGTTTTCCCTCCAAAAAACTTAGTATATACACCTTTTCTTTCTTTTTTTCGGCAGGCAGGCAGGTGTGTGTGTGTCCCCGTCCCTCCCGAGAGAGCGCTGCCCCTTGCCTCTGCCCGCAGGTGCCGACGGTCCGCTTTCGCTTGCAGCTCACTCGGCACGGCTGCTGCTGGTGGGAGGGGCCTAAGCTAAGGAGGCCGGCCGGCTGGCGCCCCCCGCGGCTGCGGTCGTTGTCGGGCCGTTGACAGGAGATCAAAGAGCAGGGCCCCCGCCCGGGACTGGCGGGCAGGCAGGCGAGCAAGCAGGCAGGCAAGAGAGGGGGAGAGCGGAGTCCGGGCGGCCGGCAGCCGCGTGCGGACCGGGCTCCAGAGGCGTCGGCCTGCGCCGCTGCGCGCCAGCCGGACGCCCGCGCGCCCGCCCAAGGCCGGCGTCGGGCATCGCTTCTCGGCCTTTTGGCTAAGATCAAGTGTAGTATCTGTTCTTATCAGTTTAATATCTGATACGTCCCCCATCGGGGGACCACATATTAAACGGATTTTTGGAACAGGGAGCTGGATCAGGAGCTTGCTCCGTCCTCTCCACGCATCGGCCCGGTATTGCAGCGCCTCCGGGAACGGTGCACTACCTTCTCTCAGCGGTGAAAAGACAGACGTAGCTAGCAAGCAAGCGAGGTGGACCGGAGCTCCTTCCTCTCCGGTCTCGTCTCTCGTCCATCTGTGTGTCTCTGTGTCTCTCTCTCTCCCCCTCCCCGTTCCCGTGCTCCCTCCGTGCACTTTCCCGCGCCTCGACTCTCTCGGCAAGCAGGCCGGCCCCCTTTTCGGCTCCCGTGCGTTTTCCCTCCAAAAAACTTAGTTTTTTCCTCCTTTTTCCAGGGAGGCAGGCGTGGCTTGTGTGTGTGTGTGTGTGTGTGTGTGTGTGTGTGTGTGTGTGTGTGTGTGTCCCCGTCCTTGCAGGCGGGCCCCTTTCGACAGCCGGCCGTTTTCCCTCCAAAAAACTTAGTATATACACCTTTTCTTTCTTTTTTTCGGCAGGCAGGCAGGTGTGTGTGTGTCCCCGTCCCTCCCGAGAGAGCGCTGCCCCTTGCCTCTGCCCGCAGGTGCCGACGGTCCGCTTTCGCTTGCAGCTCACTCGGCACGGCTGCTGCTGGTGGGAGGGGCCTAAGCTAAGGAGGCCGGCCGGCTGGCGCCCCCCGCGGCTGCGGTCGTTGTCGGGCCGTTGACAGGAGATCAAAGAGCAGGGCCCCCGCCCGGGACTGGCGGGCAGGCAGGCGAGCAAGCAGGCAGGCAAGAGAGGGGGAGAGCGGAGTCCGGGCGGCCGGCAGCCGCGTGCGGACCGGGCTCCAGAGGCGTCGGCCTGCGCCGCTGCGCGCCAGCCGGACGCCCGCGCGCCCGCCCAAGGCCGGCGTCGGGCATCGCTTCTCGGCCTTTTGGCTAAGATCAAGTGTAGTATCTGTTCTTATCAGTTTAATATCTGATACGTCCCCCATCGGGGGACCACATATTAAACGGATTTTTGGAACAGGGAGCTGGATCAGGAGCTTGCTCCGTCCTCTCCACGCATCGGCCCGGTATTGCAGCGCCTCCGGGAACGGTGCACTACCTTCTCTCAGCGGTGAAAAGACAGACGTAGCTAGCAAGCAAGCGAGGTGGACCGGAGCTCCTTCCTCTCCGGTCTCGTCTCTCGTCCATCTGTGTGTCTCTGTGTCTCTCTCTCTCCCCCTCCCCGTTCCCGTGCTCCCTCCGTGCACTTTCCCGCGCCTCGACTCTCTCGGCAAGCAGGCCGGCCCCCTTTTCGGCTCCCGTGCGTTTTCCCTCCAAAAAACTTAGTTTTTTCCTCCTTTTTCCAGGGAGGCAGGCGTGGCTTGTGTGTGTGTGTGTGTGTGTGTGTGTGTGTGTGTGTGTGTGTGTGTGTGTGTGTCCCCGTCCTTGCAGGCGGGCCCCTTTCGACAGCCGGCCGTTTTCCCTCCAAAAAACTTAGTATATACACCTTTTCTTTCTTTTTTTCGGCAGGCAGGCAGGTGTGTGTGTGTCCCCGTCCCTCCCGAGAGAGCGCTGCCCCTTGCCTCTGCCCGCAGGTGCCGACGGTCCGCTTTCGCTTGCAGCTCACTCGGCACGGCTGCTGCTGGTGGGAGGGGCCTAAGCTAAGGAGGCCGGCCGGCTGGCGCCCCCCGCGGCTGCGGTCGTTGTCGGGCCGTTGACAGGAGATCAAAGAGCAGGGCCCCCGCCCGGGACTGGCGGGCAGGCAGGCGAGCAAGCAGGCAGGCAAGAGAGGGGGAGAGCGGAGTCCGGGCGGCCGGCAGCCGCGTGCGGACCGGGCTCCAGAGGCGTCGGCCTGCGCCGCTGCGCGCCAGCCGGACGCCCGCGCGCCCGCCCAAGGCCGGCGTCGGGCATCGCTTCTCGGCCTTTTGGCTAAGATCAAGTGTAGTATCTGTTCTTATCAGTTTAATATCTGATACGTCCCCCATCGGGGGACCACATATTAAACGGATTTTTGGAACAGGGAGCTGGATCAGGAGCTTGCTCCGTCCTCTCCACGCATCGGCCCGGTATTGCAGCGCCTCCGGGAACGGTGCACTACCTTCTCTCAGCGGTGAAAAGACAGACGTAGCTAGCAAGCAAGCGAGGTGGACCGGAGCTCCTTCCTCTCCGGTCTCGTCTCTCGTCCATCTGTGTGTCTCTGTGTCTCTCTCTCTCCCCCTCCCCGTTCCCGTGCTCCCTCCGTGCACTTTCCCGCGCCTCGACTCTCTCGGCAAGCAGGCCGGCCCCCTTTTCGGCTCCCGTGCGTTTTCCCTCCAAAAAACTTAGTTTTTCTCCTTTTTCCAGGGAGGCAGGCGTGGCTTGTGTGTGTGTGTGTGTGTGTGTGTGTGTGTGTGTGTGTGTGTGTGTGTGTGTGTGTGTGTGTGTGTCCCCGTCCTTGCAGGCGGGCCCCTTTCGACAGCCGGCCGTTTTCCCTCCAAAAAACTTAGTATATACACCTTTTCTTTCTTTTTTTCGGCAGGCAGGCAGGTGTGTGTGTGTCCCCGTCCCTCCCGAGAGAGCGCTGCCCCTTGCCTCTGCCCGCAGGTGCCGACGGTCCGCTTTCGCTTGCAGCTCACTCGGCACGGCTGCTGCTGGTGGGAGGGGCCTAAGCTAAGGAGGCCGGCCGGCTGGCGCCCCCCGCGGCTGCGGTCGTTGTCGGGCCGTTGACAGGAGATCAAAGAGCAGGGCCCCCGCCCGGGACTGGCGGGCAGGCAGGCGAGCAAGCAGGCAGGCAAGAGAGGGGGAGAGCGGAGTCCGGGCGGCCGGCAGCCGCGTGCGGACCGGGCTCCAGAGGCGTCGGCCTGCGCCGCTGCGCGCCAGCCGGACGCCCGCGCGCCCGCCCAAGGCCGGCGTCGGGCATCGCTTCTCGGCCTTTTGGCTAAGATCAAGTGTAGTATCTGTTCTTATCAGTTTAATATCTGATACGTCCCCCATCGGGGGACCACATATTAAACGGATTTTTGGAACAGGGAGCTGGATCAGGAGCTTGCTCCGTCCTCTCCACGCATCGGCCCGGTATTGCAGCGCCTCCGGGAACGGTGCACTACCTTCTCTCAGCGGTGAAAAGACAGACGTAGCTAGCAAGCAAGCGAGGTGGACCGGAGCTCCTTCCTCTCCGGTCTCGTCTCTCGTCCATCTGTGTGTCTCTGTGTCTCTCTCTCTCCCCCTCCCCGTTCCCGTGCTCCCTCCGTGCACTTTCCCGCGCCTCGACTCTCTCGGCAAGCAGGCCGGCCCCCTTTTCGGCTCCCGTGCGTTTTCCCTCCAAAAAACTTAGTTTTTTCCTCCTTTTTCCAGGGAGGCAGGCGTGGCTTGTGTGTGTGTGTGTGTGTGTGTGTGTGTGTGTGTGTGTGTGTGTGTGTGTGTGTCCCCGTCCTTGCAGGCGGGCCCCTTTCGACAGCCGGCCGTTTTCCCTCCAAAAAACTTAGTATATACACCTTTTCTTTCTTTTTTTCGGCAGGCAGGCAGGTGTGTGTGTGTCCCCGTCCCTCCCGAGAGAGCGCTGCCCCTTGCCTCTGCCCGCAGGTGCCGACGGTCCGCTTTCGCTTGCAGCTCACTCGGCACGGCTGCTGCTGGTGGGAGGGGCCTAAGCTAAGGAGGCCGGCCGGCTGGCGCCCCCCGCGGCTGCGGTCGTTGTCGGGCCGTTGACAGGAGATCAAAGAGCAGGGCCCCCGCCCGGGACTGGCGGGCAGGCAGGCGAGCAAGCAGGCAGGCAAGAGAGGGGGAGAGCGGAGTCCGGGCGGCCGGCAGCCGCGTGCGGACCGGGCTCCAGAGGCGTCGGCCTGCGCCGCTGCGCGCCAGCCGGACGCCCGCGCGCCCGCCCAAGGCCGGCGTCGGGCATCGCTTCTCGGCCTTTTGGCTAAGATCAAGTGTAGTATCTGTTCTTATCAGTTTAATATCTGATACGTCCCCCATCGGGGGACCACATATTAAACGGATTTTTGGAACAGGGAGCTGGATCAGGAGCTTGCTCCGTCCTCTCCACGCATCGGCCCGGTATTGCAGCGCCTCCGGGAACGGTGCACTACCTTCTCTCAGCGGTGAAAAGACAGACGTAGCTAGCAAGCAAGCGAGGTGGACCGGAGCTCCTTCCTCTCCGGTCTCGTCTCTCGTCCATCTGTGTGTCTCTGTGTCTCTCTCTCTCCCCCTCCCCGTTCCCGTGCTCCCTCCGTGCACTTTCCCGCGCCTCGACTCTCTCGGCAAGCAGGCCGGCCCCCTTTTCGGCTCCCGTGCGTTTTCCCTCCAAAAAACTTAGTTTTTTCCTCCTTTTTCCAGGGAGGCAGGCGTGGCTTGTGTGTGTGTGTGTGTGTGTGTGTGTGTGTGTGTGTGTGTGTGTGTGTGTCCCCGTCCTTGCAGGCGGGCCCCTTTCGACAGCCGGCCGTTTTCCCTCCAAAAAACTTAGTATATACACCTTTTCTTTCTTTTTTTCGGCAGGCAGGCAGGTGTGTGTGTGTCCCCGTCCCTCCCGAGAGAGCGCTGCCCCTTGCCTCTGCCCGCAGGTGCCGACGGTCCGCTTTCGCTTGCAGCTCACTCGGCACGGCTGCTGCTGGTGGGAGGGGCCTAAGCTAAGGAGGCCGGCCGGCTGGCGCCCCCCGCGGCTGCGGTCGTTGTCGGGCCGTTGACAGGAGATCAAAGAGCAGGGCCCCCGCCCGGGACTGGCGGGCAGGCAGGCGAGCAAGCAGGCAGGCAAGAGAGGGGGAGAGCGGAGTCCGGGCGGCCGGCAGCCGCGTGCGGACCGGGCTCCAGAGGCGTCGGCCTGCGCCGCTGCGCGCCAGCCGGACGCCCGCGCGCCCGCCCAAGGCCGGCGTCGGGCATCGCTTCTCGGCCTTTTGGCCAAGTTCCGACGATACGTGGCATGACCGCGGTCCGAGGACTTGTCAAAAGGTGAAGACGACGAAGGCGAGGAGGAGAAGGAGAAGACGACGAACGGCGGAACCAGACCAGACCAGACGGGCGGATCCTTACCACCAGAAGACCGGAGCAGACGTCCACCAAAGGTCACCACGGGTAGTCGCCCTGGGTTGAGCCCAGGGGGCGAAGTGGGGCCTCCAAGATGACGGCGGTCGGCGGTGGTGAGCGGGCCCGCGGTCCGGCGGCTGTGCACCCTCTGTCCCGTGAGGGGCTGATGCGGTGCACAGTGCGCTTTGTGGTGAAGGATGCGGAGAGGAAGAAGGACTGGATGAACCGTGAGCAGTTTGAACGAGTGGTCCTGATGAAGGCTTTGGGGATCGAGTTGAAGGACATCGATTGTTTGCAAGACTTCCCGGTTCGAGGGATTTACGACCTGTCTCTCGCGAGCGACGAACTTTGTGAGAAGGCTTGGGAGAGAGTGTGCGAGGGAAAGGAGGTGGCTCCACTTAATGAGTTCCTGATAGAGCCGTTGTTCGCCAGGGAACTCAGGACTTTGACAATTCATTTGTTTAACCACCGGGTACCAGAAAGTGACATAATTACCTTTTTATCCAGGTTCGTGGATGTCCAGGGAGAAGGCCAGAAAGATTTAGACGTCCTCAGAGTGTGGACTGGTAAGAGGCGCTATACGGTGAGGCTGAGACCTAAGCCGTCTGAGGGCGAGGGTGTGGTTCACCCCCCGGCTTATTTTTCAATAGGGCCTAATAGGGGTTACCTCTTTTACCCGGGCCAACCTGTGACATGTAAGAAATGTTTTCAGAGAGGACATGTGGCTATGAACTGTCCCGGTGGTGTGTGTCGAAAGTGTAAGGCCACAACTCATGATACAAAGGATTGCACCAAGGTTTTGACATGTGACCTATGTGGGGCAGAAGGCCATGTTTACAGGGTCTGTCCGAGGAAGAGCCGGAGTTTTGCAGATGTGGTGCGGACCTCGGCGGAGGGCTCGAGGGGAGACGAGACCAGACCACCGCAGAAGGCTGCGACCACCCAGAGGCCTTGTGCAGACGTAAGAGAGGACAGAGGCGATAGACCAGAGGAGCCAGCAACGGTGACCGAGGTACCTGAAGAGGCGCGTCCGGGGACCTCATCATGGGCCGAACAGGTGGAGGAGGCAGAATCGGGGTCGCCGGAGTGGTCCATCCAGCCGAGCAGGGCCACAAAGAGGAAGTCGGCGGCTGAAAAGAGAAGAATGAGGTCTGACGTGTGCTTGTTTGAGACGGTGACCAATCGTTTCCAGGTCCTAGATTCCGAGGAGGACTCGGAAACCAGCGACGTCGAGGTCCAGAAGGTAGAAGATGGAGAGAGTGGACAGAGAAGGCCGAGACGTAAAAAGGCGATTGCTGTAAAGAGGGCGAGGGGGGAGGGTAAGAAAGGGGGTAGGAAGGAGGAAGGGGTGGAGGAGGGTGTAGAGGGGGAAGGGGAAGGGGAAGGGGGCAGGGAAGGGGGGGGTGGGGAGGAAGGGGAACAGAGGGAGGGGGGTGAAGAGCTGGGTAAGGAGGCTGACCCCTTGGAAGCCTCAGCTGCGGTTAGTACGCTCGATGACCCCATACCCCCGGGCCAAGGGGACATAGTGGTGGAACAGGAAGTTTCTGTTTCGGAGACCTCAGAACAGTCCGGGAAAGACGGCGGTACCCACCTTCTGACCTCCGATGATCCTGGGGTAAGTCCATCATCCCTGGGGGAGGGGTCCCCGCAGGTTCCAAGTGGGATGGAGAATGTCCTTAGCCCTATCGGAATACAAAGTGACTTTAGTTTGGGAGACGGGTTACAGCTGCGGACTCCTTTTGATCCAACATGAGTCGCACAGTATGTACGGTTAATGCCAGAGGGCTTAAAAATCATGTTAAGCGGATTGGCGTCTTTAAATATTTAGAAGCGCGCCAATTCGGCTTTTGTTTCCTGCAGGAGGTACATTTAGGCACGAGAGGTGATATTGCCACCTTTAAGAGAGATTGGGTTAAAGGGGAGTCTTGGTGGAGCGTAGGGGGAGTGCACTCGTCTGGAATTGGGATCCTTTGTGGAACCCCGAATTTCACGGCTAACGATGTCAATATCATAGTCCCGGGAAGGCTTATGGTCGTAGATGGTGTATGGGACGGACTGCAGGTCCGTCTGATAGCTGTCTACGGGCCTGCCGAAAGGCGGCTCCAGGCGGCGTTTTTAAGAGATCTTGAGCCACATCTGTTTACTAATAGGGTGGTGGTGATGGGAGGGGATTTTAATATGGAGGTGTGTGACGTGAGTGGTGCGAGTGTGGGTAGTTTTAAGGAATTAATATCACGGTTTTCTTTAAAGGACGGTCATAAAGATCTTAGTCAGAGAGGGAGAATGCACACATGGAGTAACGGAAGGGGTGTTTTTAGAAGACTGGATTATATCTTCACCACCCTGCGTGGGTTGACACAGGCGGCACAGGTTACCCCGGTTTGGTTTTCAGATCATCTGTTGCTGTCGGTTGATCTGATACCAGATGGTATGGACCCTAAATCAAATTACTGGAAGCTGAACACGAAAGTGTTATTGGAAGCCGATTATCAGAGCATGATAGTTGCGCTTTTGGAACGCTTCCAGTTACAGAGGGGGAGGTACCCGACAGCGGTTCTTTGGTGGGAGGCCTGTAAAAGGGCTATCTCCAAAGCTTCTATTTCCTACTGTTGCCAAAAGAAAGTAGCAGAGAGAAGAGAGCTTGAGAGATTGCAGCAGGAACTTGAAGATCTGTATGTGGCTTCCAACCAGGGCGGTGCTTTTGATATGGCAAAAGTTTCAGAGCTCAAGCTCAGGCTGAAAGAACTTTGGTTAGAGCGAGCGAAGGATTTTTTGTTTAGGCTTAAGGGCACCCTGATGGAGGGCGAGGAGAAGTGCTCAGCTCAGTTCTTCGGCTCGGTCCGAGCCAGACAGAAGAAGACTCTCTTTGAGGGTCTGAGGAGAGAAGATGGGTCCATTGTCAGAGATATAGAAGGCATGGTGAGGTGTGCAACTAATTTTTACAGGTTTTTATTTTCAGAGAAACCAGTGGATGCGAGCTTGTGGGATGAGTGGTTGGTGGGTTTCGACAGGAAGACGGTTGGTGTGGAAGGTGTGTGTGGGGATCTAACACTGACGGAGATAGGAGAAGCCATTGGTGGCCTGCGAAAAGGTACTACCCCTGGGATTGACGGGCTTCCTACAGATTTTTATGTCACCTTCCGGGACAGGTTACTACCGGTGCTGTTGGAGGTCTATAATGAAGTCCTGAAGGAGGGTGAGTTAGGAAGAACGATGAGGACTGGTATCATGTCGCTGGTTTATAAGAAAGGGGATAAAGAAGATCTGGAGAACTGGAGGCCGATCCAATTACTCTGCACCGATTATAAGATCTTGGCCAGAGTATTGGGGAGACGGCTGAGGAAGGTGATGCCGGATCTGGTGAGTAGGGATCAAACCTGCAGTGTGGAGGGCAGAAACGTAAAGTGGAACCTGCAGTTGATCAGAGACGTGATAGAATGGGTGGAAGACAGGAACCTTGAGATGATGCTTGTGAACCTTGATCAGAACAAGGCTTTCGATCGGGTACATCACACTTTCCTTTGGGAGGTGATGAAAAGAGTGGGGTTGGACGAAGGCTTCATTAGATGGATCAAGGTTTTGTATAACAATGTCATTTCAAGGGTATGCATTAATGGTAAGCTAGGCATGGGTATTCCAGTCAGGTGCGGGGTGAGGCAAGGATGCCCTCTGTCCCCCTTATTGTACGTGTTCTACATAGAACCCTTTCTACATCTGATTCGAGGTGATCCCCGGGTGGAAGGGGTGGTGGTCCCGGGGAGTGGGGGAGCACAGGCAAAAATAGCTGCCTATGCGGACGATATTTCGTTGTTTCTTACCACTGACAGCAGCCTTTCACAAGTACTACAGATAGTAGAGAGTCAGACCAGAGGGACAGGTGCTTTTTTGAACACGTCAAAATGTACTGTTAAATATTTTGGCAAGTGGAAAGAACGACAAGATGTGGCGGGTGGTCTTACCTTGGTGACGGGGCCGGTGAAGATTCTGGGAGTTCTCTACCATACGCAGGACTCGGCCAGGATCAATTGGGACCTGAGGATGGGGAAGGTTAAGCAAAAGATGGGCCTGTGGTTGAATAGGTCGCTGACATACACGGGGAAAGTGCTAGTTTTAAAGGTGGACGTACTGCCACTGCTGCTACACTTGGCCTGCGTGTTCCCCCTGCCTGCTCGGCTCCGCCGAGACCTGGTGAGGGCGGTCTTCCACTTCGTTTGGAGTGGAACGCATGAGTATATAAGGAGGGCAGACATGTGCAGGCCAGTGGAGGGGGGTGGTAGGGCTGTTCCGGACTTCCCGTTGAAGTTAGACACTATTTTCATTGCAAATCTGTGTAAAACCCTATACGAAGACCCGGATCACCTCTGTGTTTGTTTTATTCGTTTGTGGTTCGCAGCTACGATGAAACACCTGGTAGTGTGGACGAACACAACGCCGAAGGCACAAAAGCTGCCTTGGCATTATAGGCATGCTGTGGTGTGGCTCCAGAAACATCCGGAGTTCAGGAAGGGCTTGGGTTCAACGGACCACAGGCAAATGTATAGGGTTACTATGGAGAAGGGGGAACCTGCGGTCGTGGGGGTGTCGGAGGAGGAGTGGAGGCAGATCCAGCCGGTGGGTCTAGAACACAGACTCAAGGATCTCAACTGGCGGTTGCTCTGGAACAGGTTGCCCGTGAGGGACACGCTCCACAGGCATGGATTGTCCAGGCAGGACAAGTGCCCGCGTCCCGACTGTTCTGAGGTGGAGACCCTACTACATGTATTCTGGGGTTGTGTTTTCGCCCAAAGGGTGTGGGGTCACTGCGAGGAGCTCTTGCAGAAAGTCGCCCTTGATTTTGTTTTAACGAGCCGGGTGGTGATTCGAGGAATAAAGGGAGCGAGGAAATGGAATACAGAATTTTTGTTATGGTTTATACTAAGTTTAGTTAAGTTTTATATATGGGCAGCTAGGAAGGAGCTGGTGGAGCACGGCGGTAGTGTTACAGCCGTGTCGGTATTTCGTAAAGTCAAAAACGATGTCAGCAGACGTGTCCGGTGGGACATCCTGCGGTGGGGTTTTGCAGCGGCAAAAGAAAGGTGGAAGGGGTTAATTTCTTTGGGGTGTTGAATTGTTTTTCTGTGTATGGTTTTGTTTCTGTATTTCTTGGTTTTATATTAATAATGGAAATGTTGGGGATGGAGGAGGGATTAATTTTGCATACTGGGCGGGATTATGGTAATGTAAGGAATTTGGGTAAATATTTTCGGTGACTGTGTTTTGGGGGTTTTCTGTTTGAACTCATATGAATATTGTCTTATTTATACTTTTTGGCTTTCTGATTTTTGATTTTGACTGTGGAGTGTAATATCATATGGGGTGTTGCTATTGTTCCAAGGGGGGGCTGATTTGTTCCTTTTGTTTGAATGGTGGAAATGTTGTTGTTGTCTTACCTTGGTGTGTTGTAGTTTGTTATTTTTGTAATAAAAACATAAAAAAAAAAAAATCTGTTCTTATCAGTTTAATATCTGATACGTCCCCCATCGGGGGACCACATATTAAACGGATTTTTGGAACAGGGAGCTGGATCAGGAGCTTGCTCCGTCCTCTCCACGCATCGGCCCGGTATTGCAGCGCCTCCGGGAACGGTGCACTACCTTCTCTCAGCGGTGAAAAGACAGACGTAGCTAGCAAGCAAGCGAGGTGGACCGGAGCTCCTTCCTCTCCGGTCTCGTCTCTCGTCCATCTGTGTGTCTCTGTGTCTCTCTCTCTCCCCCTCCCCGTTCCCGTGCTCCCTCCGTGCACTTTCCCGCGCCTCGACTCTCTCGGCAAGCAGGCCGGCCCCCTTTTCGGCTCCCGTGCGTTTTCCCTCCAAAAAACTTAGTTTTTTCCTCCTTTTTCCAGGGAGGCAGGCGTGGCTTGTGTGTGTGTGTGTGTGTGTGTGTGTGTGTGTGTCCCCGTCCTTGCAGGCGGGCCCCTTTCGACAGCCGGCCGTTTTCCCTCCAAAAAACTTAGTATATACACCTTTTCTTTCTTTTTTTCGGCAGGCAGGCAGGTGTGTGTGTGTCCCCGTCCCTCCCGAGAGAGCGCTGCCCCTTGCCTCTGCCCGCAGGTGCCGACGGTCCGCTTTCGCTTGCAGCTCACTCGGCACGGCTGCTGCTGGTGGGAGGGGCCTAAGCTAAGGAGGCCGGCCGGCTGGCGCCCCCCGCGGCTGCGGTCGTTGTCGGGCCGTTGACAGGAGATCAAAGAGCAGGGCCCCCGCCCGGGACTGGCGGGCAGGCAGGCGAGCAAGCAGGCAGGCAAGAGAGGGGGAGAGCGGAGTCCGGGCGGCCGGCAGCCGCGTGCGGACCGGGCTCCAGAGGCGTCGGCCTGCGCCGCTGCGCGCCAGCCGGACGCCCGCGCGCCCGCCCAAGGCCGGCGTCGGGCATCGCTTCTCGGCCTTTTGGCTAAGATCAAGTGTAGTATCTGTTCTTATCAGTTTAATATCTGATACGTCCCCCATCGGGGGACCACATATTAAACGGATTTTTGGAACAGGGAGCTGGATCAGGAGCTTGCTCCGTCCTCTCCACGCATCGGCCCGGTATTGCAGCGCCTCCGGGAACGGTGCACTACCTTCTCTCAGCGGTGAAAAGACAGACGTAGCTAGCAAGCAAGCGAGGTGGACCGGAGCTCCTTCCTCTCCGGTCTCGTCTCTCGTCCATCTGTGTGTCTCTGTGTCTCTCTCTCTCCCCCTCCCCGTTCCCGTGCTCCCTCCGTGCACTTTCCCGCGCCTCGACTCTCTCGGCAAGCAGGCCGGCCCCCTTTTCGGCTCCCGTGCGTTTTCCCTCCAAAAAACTTAGTTTTTTCCTCCTTTTTCCAGGGAGGCAGGCGTGGCTTGTGTGTGTGTGTGTGTGTGTGTGTGTGTGTGTGTGTGTGTGTGTGTGTGTCCCCGTCCTTGCAGGCGGGCCCCTTTCGACAGCCGGCCGTTTTCCCTCCAAAAAACTTAGTATATACACCTTTTCTTTCTTTTTTTCGGCAGGCAGGCAGGTGTGTGTGTGTCCCCGTCCCTCCCGAGAGAGCGCTGCCCCTTGCCTCTGCCCGCAGGTGCCGACGGTCCGCTTTCGCTTGCAGCTCACTCGGCACGGCTGCTGCTGGTGGGAGGGGCCTAAGCTAAGGAGGCCGGCCGGCTGGCGCCCCCCGCGGCTGCGGTCGTTGTCGGGCCGTTGACAGGAGATCAAAGAGCAGGGCCCCCGCCCGGGACTGGCGGGCAGGCAGGCGAGCAAGCAGGCAGGCAAGAGAGGGGGAGAGCGGAGTCCGGGCGGCCGGCAGCCGCGTGCGGACCGGGCTCCAGAGGCGTCGGCCTGCGCCGCTGCGCGCCAGCCGGACGCCCGCGCGCCCGCCCAAGGCCGGCGTCGGGCATCGCTTCTCGGCCTTTTGGCTAAGATCAAGTGTAGTATCTGTTCTTATCAGTTTAATATCTGATACGTCCCCCATCGGGGGACCACATATTAAACGGATTTTTGGAACAGGGAGCTGGATCAGGAGCTTGCTCCGTCCTCTCCACGCATCGGCCCGGTATTGCAGCGCCTCCGGGAACGGTGCACTACCTTCTCTCAGCGGTGAAAAGACAGACGTAGCTAGCAAGCAAGCGAGGTGGACCGGAGCTCCTTCCTCTCCGGTCTCGTCTCTCGTCCATCTGTGTGTCTCTGTGTCTCTCTCTCTCCCCCTCCCCGTTCCCGTGCTCCCTCCGTGCACTTTCCCGCGCCTCGACTCTCTCGGCAAGCAGGCCGGCCCCCTTTTCGGCTCCCGTGCGTTTTCCCTCCAAAAAACTTAGTTTTTTCCTCCTTTTTCCAGGGAGGCAGGCGTGGCTTGTGTGTGTGTGTGTGTGTGTGTGTGTGTGTGTGTGTGTGTGTGTGTGTGTGTCCCCGTCCTTGCAGGCGGGCCCCTTTCGACAGCCGGCCGTTTTCCCTCCAAAAAACTTAGTATATACACCTTTTCTTTCTTTTTTTCGGCAGGCAGGCAGGTGTGTGTGTGTCCCCGTCCCTCCCGAGAGAGCGCTGCCCCTTGCCTCTGCCCGCAGGTGCCGACGGTCCGCTTTCGCTTGCAGCTCACTCGGCACGGCTGCTGCTGGTGGGAGGGGCCTAAGCTAAGGAGGCCGGCCGGCTGGCGCCCCCCGCGGCTGCGGTCGTTGTCGGGCCGTTGACAGGAGATCAAAGAGCAGGGCCCCCGCCCGGGACTGGCGGGCAGGCAGGCGAGCAAGCAGGCAGGCAAGAGAGGGGGAGAGCGGAGTCCGGGCGGCCGGCAGCCGCGTGCGGACCGGGCTCCAGAGGCGTCGGCCTGCGCCGCTGCGCGCCAGCCGGACGCCCGCGCGCCCGCCCAAGGCCGGCGTCGGGCATCGCTTCTCGGCCTTTTGGCTAAGATCAAGTGTAGTATCTGTTCTTATCAGTTTAATATCTGATACGTCCCCCATCGGGGGACCACATATTAAACGGATTTTTGGAACAGGGAGCTGGATCAGGAGCTTGCTCCGTCCTCTCCACGCATCGGCCCGGTATTGCAGCGCCTCCGGGAACGGTGCACTACCTTCTCTCAGCGGTGAAAAGACAGACGTAGCTAGCAAGCAAGCGAGGTGGACCGGAGCTCCTTCCTCTCCGGTCTCGTCTCTCGTCCATCTGTGTGTCTCTGTGTCTCTCTCTCTCCCCCTCCCCGTTCCCGTGCTCCCTCCGTGCACTTTCCCGCGCCTCGACTCTCTCGGCAAGCAGGCCGGCCCCCTTTTCGGCTCCCGTGCGTTTTCCCTCCAAAAAACTTAGTTTTTTCCTCCTTTTTCCAGGGAGGCAGGCGTGGCTTGTGTGTGTGTGTGTGTGTGTGTGTGTGTGTGTGTGTGTGTGTGTGTGTGTCCCCGTCCTTGCAGGCGGGCCCCTTTCGACAGCCGGCCGTTTTCCCTCCAAAAAACTTAGTATATACACCTTTTCTTTCTTTTTTTCGGCAGGCAGGCAGGTGTGTGTGTGTCCCCGTCCCTCCCGAGAGAGCGCTGCCCCTTGCCTCTGCCCGCAGGTGCCGACGGTCCGCTTTCGCTTGCAGCTCACTCGGCACGGCTGCTGCTGGTGGGAGGGGCCTAAGCTAAGGAGGCCGGCCGGCTGGCGCCCCCCGCGGCTGCGGTCGTTGTCGGGCCGTTGACAGGAGATCAAAGAGCAGGGCCCCCGCCCGGGACTGGCGGGCAGGCAGGCGAGCAAGCAGGCAGGCAAGAGAGGGGGAGAGCGGAGTCCGGGCGGCCGGCAGCCGCGTGCGGACCGGGCTCCAGAGGCGTCGGCCTGCGCCGCTGCGCGCCAGCCGGACGCCCGCGCGCCCGCCCAAGGCCGGCGTCGGGCATCGCTTCTCGGCCTTTTGGCTAAGATCAAGTGTAGTATCTGTTCTTATCAGTTTAATATCTGATACGTCCCCCATCGGGGGACCACATATTAAACGGATTTTTGGAACAGGGAGCTGGATCAGGAGCTTGCTCCGTCCTCTCCACGCATCGGCCCGGTATTGCAGCGCCTCCGGGAACGGTGCACTACCTTCTCTCAGCGGTGAAAAGACAGACGTAGCTAGCAAGCAAGCGAGGTGGACCGGAGCTCCTTCCTCTCCGGTCTCGTCTCTCGTCCATCTGTGTGTCTCTGTGTCTCTCTCTCTCCCCCTCCCCGTTCCCGTGCTCCCTCCGTGCACTTTCCCGCGCCTCGACTCTCTCGGCAAGCAGGCCGGCCCCCTTTTCGGCTCCCGTGCGTTTTCCCTCCAAAAAACTTAGTTTTTTCCTCCTTTTTCCAGGGAGGCAGGCGTGGCTTGTGTGTGTGTGTGTGTGTGTGTGTGTGTGTGTGTGTGTGTGTGTGTGTGTGTCCCCGTCCTTGCAGGCGGGCCCCTTTCGACAGCCGGCCGTTTTCCCTCCAAAAAACTTAGTATATACACCTTTTCTTTCTTTTTTTCGGCAGGCAGGCAGGTGTGTGTGTGTCCCCGTCCCTCCCGAGAGAGCGCTGCCCCTTGCCTCTGCCCGCAGGTGCCGACGGTCCGCTTTCGCTTGCAGCTCACTCGGCACGGCTGCTGCTGGTGGGAGGGGCCTAAGCTAAGGAGGCCGGCCGGCTGGCGCCCCCCGCGGCTGCGGTCGTTGTCGGGCCGTTGACAGGAGATCAAAGAGCAGGGCCCCCGCCCGGGACTGGCGGGCAGGCAGGCGAGCAAGCAGGCAGGCAAGAGAGGGGGAGAGCGGAGTCCGGGCGGCCGGCAGCCGCGTGCGGACCGGGCTCCAGAGGCGTCGGCCTGCGCCGCTGCGCGCCAGCCGGACGCCCGCGCGCCCGCCCAAGGCCGGCGTCGGGCATCGCTTCTCGGCCTTTTGGCTAAGATCAAGTGTAGTATCTGTTCTTATCAGTTTAATATCTGATACGTCCCCCATCGGGGGACCACATATTAAACGGATTTTTGGAACAGGGAGCTGGATCAGGAGCTTGCTCCGTCCTCTCCACGCATCGGCCCGGTATTGCAGCGCCTCCGGGAACGGTGCACTACCTTCTCTCAGCGGTGAAAAGACAGACGTAGCTAGCAAGCAAGCGAGGTGGACCGGAGCTCCTTCCTCTCCGGTCTCGTCTCTCGTCCATCTGTGTGTCTCTGTGTCTCTCTCTCTCCCCCTCCCCGTTCCCGTGCTCCCTCCGTGCACTTTCCCGCGCCTCGACTCTCTCGGCAAGCAGGCCGGCCCCCTTTTCGGCTCCCGTGCGTTTTCCCTCCAAAAAACTTAGTTTTTTCCTCCTTTTTCCAGGGAGGCAGGCGTGGCTTGTGTGTGTGTGTGTGTGTGTGTGTGTGTGTGTGTGTGTGTGTGTGTGTGTCCCCGTCCTTGCAGGCGGGCCCCTTTCGACAGCCGGCCGTTTTCCCTCCAAAAAACTTAGTATATACACCTTTTCTTTCTTTTTTTCGGCAGGCAGGCAGGTGTGTGTGTGTCCCCGTCCCTCCCGAGAGAGCGCTGCCCCTTGCCTCTGCCCGCAGGTGCCGACGGTCCGCTTTCGCTTGCAGCTCACTCGGCACGGCTGCTGCTGGTGGGAGGGGCCTAAGCTAAGGAGGCCGGCCGGCTGGCGCCCCCCGCGGCTGCGGTCGTTGTCGGGCCGTTGACAGGAGATCAAAGAGCAGGGCCCCCGCCCGGGACTGGCGGGCAGGCAGGCGAGCAAGCAGGCAGGCAAGAGAGGGGGAGAGCGGAGTCCGGGCGGCCGGCAGCCGCGTGCGGACCGGGCTCCAGAGGCGTCGGCCTGCGCCGCTGCGCGCCAGCCGGACGCCCGCGCGCCCGCCCAAGGCCGGCGTCGGGCATCGCTTCTCGGCCTTTTGGCTAAGATCAAGTGTAGTATCTGTTCTTATCAGTTTAATATCTGATACGTCCCCCATCGGGGGACCACATATTAAACGGATTTTTGGAACAGGGAGCTGGATCAGGAGCTTGCTCCGTCCTCTCCACGCATCGGCCCGGTATTGCAGCGCCTCCGGGAACGGTGCACTACCTTCTCTCAGCGGTGAAAAGACAGACGTAGCTAGCAAGCAAGCGAGGTGGACCGGAGCTCCTTCCTCTCCGGTCTCGTCTCTCGTCCATCTGTGTGTCTCTGTGTCTCTCTCTCTCCCCCTCCCCGTTCCCGTGCTCCCTCCGTGCACTTTCCCGCGCCTCGACTCTCTCGGCAAGCAGGCCGGCCCCCTTTTCGGCTCCCGTGCGTTTTCCCTCCAAAAAACTTAGTTTTTTCCTCCTTTTTCCAGGGAGGCAGGCGTGGCTTGTGTGTGTGTGTGTGTGTGTGTGTGTGTGTGTGTGTGTGTGTGTGTGTGTGTCCCCGTCCTTGCAGGCGGGCCCCTTTCGACAGCCGGCCGTTTTCCCTCCAAAAAACTTAGTATATACACCTTTTCTTTCTTTTTTTCGGCAGGCAGGCAGGTGTGTGTGTGTCCCCGTCCCTCCCGAGAGAGCGCTGCCCCTTGCCTCTGCCCGCAGGTGCCGACGGTCCGCTTTCGCTTGCAGCTCACTCGGCACGGCTGCTGCTGGTGGGAGGGGCCTAAGCTAAGGAGGCCGGCCGGCTGGCGCCCCCCGCGGCTGCGGTCGTTGTCGGGCCGTTGACAGGAGATCAAAGAGCAGGGCCCCCGCCCGGGACTGGCGGGCAGGCAGGCGAGCAAGCAGGCAGGCAAGAGAGGGGGAGAGCGGAGTCCGGGCGGCCGGCAGCCGCGTGCGGACCGGGCTCCAGAGGCGTCGGCCTGCGCCGCTGCGCGCCAGCCGGACGCCCGCGCGCCCGCCCAAGGCCGGCGTCGGGCATCGCTTCTCGGCCTTTTGGCTAAGATCAAGTGTAGTATCTGTTCTTATCAGTTTAATATCTGATACGTCCCCCATCGGGGGACCACATATTAAACGGATTTTTGGAACAGGGAGCTGGATCAGGAGCTTGCTCCGTCCTCTCCACGCATCGGCCCGGTATTGCAGCGCCTCCGGGAACGGTGCACTACCTTCTCTCAGCGGTGAAAAGACAGACGTAGCTAGCAAGCAAGCGAGGTGGACCGGAGCTCCTTCCTCTCCGGTCTCGTCTCTCGTCCATCTGTGTGTCTCTGTGTCTCTCTCTCTCCCCCTCCCCGTTCCCGTGCTCCCTCCGTGCACTTTCCCGCGCCTCGACTCTCTCGGCAAGCAGGCCGGCCCCCTTTTCGGCTCCCGTGCGTTTTCCCTCCAAAAAACTTAGTTTTTTCCTCCTTTTTCCAGGGAGGCAGGCGTGGCTTGTGTGTGTGTGTGTGTGTGTGTGTGTGTGTGTGTGTGTGTGTGTGTGTGTGTCCCCGTCCTTGCAGGCGGGCCCCTTTCGACAGCCGGCCGTTTTCCCTCCAAAAAACTTAGTATATACACCTTTTCTTTCTTTTTTTCGGCAGGCAGGCAGGTGTGTGTGTGTCCCCGTCCCTCCCGAGAGAGCGCTGCCCCTTGCCTCTGCCCGCAGGTGCCGACGGTCCGCTTTCGCTTGCAGCTCACTCGGCACGGCTGCTGCTGGTGGGAGGGGCCTAAGCTAAGGAGGCCGGCCGGCTGGCGCCCCCCGCGGCTGCGGTCGTTGTCGGGCCGTTGACAGGAGATCAAAGAGCAGGGCCCCCGCCCGGGACTGGCGGGCAGGCAGGCGAGCAAGCAGGCAGGCAAGAGAGGGGGAGAGCGGAGTCCGGGCGGCCGGCAGCCGCGTGCGGACCGGGCTCCAGAGGCGTCGGCCTGCGCCGCTGCGCGCCAGCCGGACGCCCGCGCGCCCGCCCAAGGCCGGCGTCGGGCATCGCTTCTCGGCCTTTTGGCTAAGATCAAGTGTAGTATCTGTTCTTATCAGTTTAATATCTGATACGTCCCCCATCGGGGGACCACATATTAAACGGATTTTTGGAACAGGGAGCTGGATCAGGAGCTTGCTCCGTCCTCTCCACGCATCGGCCCGGTATTGCAGCGCCTCCGGGAACGGTGCACTACCTTCTCTCAGCGGTGAAAAGACAGACGTAGCTAGCAAGCAAGCGAGGTGGACCGGAGCTCCTTCCTCTCCGGTCTCGTCTCTCGTCCATCTGTGTGTCTCTGTGTCTCTCTCTCTCCCCCTCCCCGTTCCCGTGCTCCCTCCGTGCACTTTCCCGCGCCTCGACTCTCTCGGCAAGCAGGCCGGCCCCCTTTTCGGCTCCCGTGCGTTTTCCCTCCAAAAAACTTAGTTTTTTCCTCCTTTTTCCAGGGAGGCAGGCGTGGCTTGTGTGTGTGTGTGTGTGTGTGTGTGTGTGTGTGTGTGTGTGTGTGTGTCCCCGTCCTTGCAGGCGGGCCCCTTTCGACAGCCGGCCGTTTTCCCTCCAAAAAACTTAGTATATACACCTTTTCTTTCTTTTTTTCGGCAGGCAGGCAGGTGTGTGTGTGTCCCCGTCCCTCCCGAGAGAGCGCTGCCCCTTGCCTCTGCCCGCAGGTGCCGACGGTCCGCTTTCGCTTGCAGCTCACTCGGCACGGCTGCTGCTGGTGGGAGGGGCCTAAGCTAAGGAGGCCGGCCGGCTGGCGCCCCCCGCGGCTGCGGTCGTTGTCGGGCCGTTGACAGGAGATCAAAGAGCAGGGCCCCCGCCCGGGACTGGCGGGCAGGCAGGCGAGCAAGCAGGCAGGCAAGAGAGGGGGAGAGCGGAGTCCGGGCGGCCGGCAGCCGCGTGCGGACCGGGCTCCAGAGGCGTCGGCCTGCGCCGCTGCGCGCCAGCCGGACGCCCGCGCGCCCGCCCAAGGCCGGCGTCGGGCATCGCTTCTCGGCCTTTTGGCTAAGATCAAGTGTAGTATCTGTTCTTATCAGTTTAATATCTGATACGTCCCCCATCGGGGGACCACATATTAAACGGATTTTTGGAACAGGGAGCTGGATCAGGAGCTTGCTCCGTCCTCTCCACGCATCGGCCCGGTATTGCAGCGCCTCCGGGAACGGTGCACTACCTTCTCTCAGCGGTGAAAAGACAGACGTAGCTAGCAAGCAAGCGAGGTGGACCGGAGCTCCTTCCTCTCCGGTCTCGTCTCTCGTCCATCTGTGTGTCTCTGTGTCTCTCTCTCTCCCCCTCCCCGTTCCCGTGCTCCCTCCGTGCACTTTCCCGCGCCTCGACTCTCTCGGCAAGCAGGCCGGCCCCCTTTTCGGCTCCCGTGCGTTTTCCCTCCAAAAAACTTAGTTTTTTCCTCCTTTTTCCAGGGAGGCAGGCGTGGCTGTGTGTGTGTGTGTGTGTGTGTGTGTGTGTGTGTGTGTGTGTGTGTGTGTGTCCCCGTCCTTGCAGGCGGGCCCCTTTCGACAGCCGGCCGTTTTCCCTCCAAAAAACTTAGTATATACACCTTTTCTTTCTTTTTTTCGGCAGGCAGGCAGGTGTGTGTGTGTCCCCGTCCCTCCCGAGAGAGCGCTGCCCCTTGCCTCTGCCCGCAGGTGCCGACGGTCCGCTTTCGCTTGCAGCTCACTCGGCACGGCTGCTGCTGGTGGGAGGGGCCTAAGCTAAGGAGGCCGGCCGGCTGGCGCCCCCCGCGGCTGCGGTCGTTGTCGGGCCGTTGACAGGAGATCAAAGAGCAGGGCCCCCGCCCGGGACTGGCGGGCAGGCAGGCGAGCAAGCAGGCAGGCAAGAGAGGGGGAGAGCGGAGTCCGGGCGGCCGGCAGCCGCGTGCGGACCGGGCTCCAGAGGCGTCGGCCTGCGCCGCTGCGCGCCAGCCGGACGCCCGCGCGCCCGCCCAAGGCCGGCGTCGGGCATCGCTTCTCGGCCTTTTGGCTAAGATCAAGTGTAGTATCTGTTCTTATCAGTTTAATATCTGATACGTCCCCCATCGGGGGACCACATATTAAACGGATTTTTGGAACAGGGAGCTGGATCAGGAGCTTGCTCCGTCCTCTCCACGCATCGGCCCGGTATTGCAGCGCCTCCGGGAACGGTGCACTACCTTCTCTCAGCGGTGAAAAGACAGACGTAGCTAGCAAGCAAGCGAGGTGGACCGGAGCTCCTTCCTCTCCGGTCTCGTCTCTCGTCCATCTGTGTGTCTCTGTGTCTCTCTCTCTCCCCCTCCCCGTTCCCGTGCTCCCTCCGTGCACTTTCCCGCGCCTCGACTCTCTCGGCAAGCAGGCCGGCCCCCTTTTCGGCTCCCGTGCGTTTTCCCTCCAAAAAACTTAGTTTTTTCCTCCTTTTTCCAGGGAGGCAGGCGTGGCTTGTGTGTGTGTGTGTGTGTGTGTGTGTGTGTGTGTGTGTGTGTGTGTGTCCCCGTCCTTGCAGGCGGGCCCCTTTCGACAGCCGGCCGTTTTCCCTCCAAAAAACTTAGTATATACACCTTTTCTTTCTTTTTTTCGGCAGGCAGGCAGGTGTGTGTGTGTCCCCGTCCCTCCCGAGAGAGCGCTGCCCCTTGCCTCTGCCCGCAGGTGCCGACGGTCCGCTTTCGCTTGCAGCTCACTCGGCACGGCTGCTGCTGGTGGGAGGGGCCTAAGCTAAGGAGGCCGGCCGGCTGGCGCCCCCCGCGGCTGCGGTCGTTGTCGGGCCGTTGACAGGAGATCAAAGAGCAGGGCCCCCGCCCGGGACTGGCGGGCAGGCAGGCGAGCAAGCAGGCAGGCAAGAGAGGGGGAGAGCGGAGTCCGGGCGGCCGGCAGCCGCGTGCGGACCGGGCTCCAGAGGCGTCGGCCTGCGCCGCTGCGCGCCAGCCGGACGCCCGCGCGCCCGCCCAAGGCCGGCGTCGGGCATCGCTTCTCGGCCTTTTGGCTAAGATCAAGTGTAGTATCTGTTCTTATCAGTTTAATATCTGATACGTCCCCCATCGGGGGACCACATATTAAACGGATTTTTGGAACAGGGAGCTGGATCAGGAGCTTGCTCCGTCCTCTCCACGCATCGGCCCGGTATTGCAGCGCCTCCGGGAACGGTGCACTACCTTCTCTCAGCGGTGAAAAGACAGACGTAGCTAGCAAGCAAGCGAGGTGGACCGGAGCTCCTTCCTCTCCGGTCTCGTCTCTCGTCCATCTGTGTGTCTCTGTGTCTCTCTCTCTCCCCCTCCCCGTTCCCGTGCTCCCTCCGTGCACTTTCCCGCGCCTCGACTCTCTCGGCAAGCAGGCCGGCCCCCTTTTCGGCTCCCGTGCGTTTTCCCTCCAAAAAACTTAGTTTTTTCCTCCTTTTTCCAGGGAGGCAGGCGTGGCTTGTGTGTGTGTGTGTGTGTGTGTGTGTGTGTGTGTGTGTGTGTGTGTCCCCGTCCTTGCAGGCGGGCCCCTTTCGACAGCCGGCCGTTTTCCCTCCAAAAAACTTAGTATATACACCTTTTCTTTCTTTTTTTCGGCAGGCAGGCAGGTGTGTGTGTGTCCCCGTCCCTCCCGAGAGAGCGCTGCCCCTTGCCTCTGCCCGCAGGTGCCGACGGTCCGCTTTCGCTTGCAGCTCACTCGGCACGGCTGCTGCTGGTGGGAGGGGCCTAAGCTAAGGAGGCCGGCCGGCTGGCGCCCCCCGCGGCTGCGGTCGTTGTCGGGCCGTTGACAGGAGATCAAAGAGCAGGGCCCCCGCCCGGGACTGGCGGGCAGGCAGGCGAGCAAGCAGGCAGGCAAGAGAGGGGGAGAGCGGAGTCCGGGCGGCCGGCAGCCGCGTGCGGACCGGGCTCCAGAGGCGTCGGCCTGCGCCGCTGCGCGCCAGCCGGACGCCCGCGCGCCCGCCCAAGGCCGGCGTCGGGCATCGCTTCTCGGCCTTTTGGCCAAGACCAGGGGAGAGATCGTTGGACCGCTACCAGTGCCTGCAGACTTTTGGATCCAGAGGGAATTTTCGTGTTGCTGGTTCCTGTTTTCCGGAGAGTTGCTTTTTCTTGCAAGGAGGATACTTTTGAAGACCTTTGAGAAGAGTGTCGGAAGGCTGTTTTCCCGCAATGGCCGAGGGCCAGGCCCCCCCCGGGTGGGCCAGCCAGGCTCCTCGGCTGAAATGGACCTTGCGTTTTAAATGGGTGAGAGAGAAAGAAATGATGGGTAGATATGAGTTTGAATGCAAGATTTTGTTTGGAATTCTGAAAGCGATACCTATTGAAGTGAAGTGTTTGCAAGGAAACAGGCCTTTTGGCTTTTTTGATGTGACCTTTAATAATGACCAGATCTATAAGAGAGTCTCTGGGAAGTGTGAGGAAATGGTGAATGATGAACTGTTACGGGACTTTGAGATTTTGGGTCTGGCTCAGGATGATGTGCGATTTATAATCGTAACTATGCATGACCCCTTCATTGAGGATGACATTATCACTGCTTACCTGTGGATGCATGTGGATGTCCTGGCAGGCCCCCAGATAATTGGTGACAGATTCCGGGTCTGGAACGGGAGGCGCAGATACCAGGTGCGGCTCAGGCGGAATGTTGGGCGCGCGGACGGGTTCTCGCACCCCCCGTCGGCTTTCTTCCTGGGTCAAAGCAAAGGTTACATTTATTATCAGAACCAGCCGTCCTACTGCAGGAAGTGTTGTTCCTTCGGCCACATGGACAAAGACTGCACTGCCACCTCCTGTTCGAGGTGTGGAGCACGGGACCACACTAAAGGGAGATGTTTCCAGAAAACTTGCTCTCTGTGTGGGGATACAAACCATCTGTATAGAGAATGCGTATGGAGAGACCCGGAGATGGCCAGGGAACAAGAGAGAGGCTTCCCAGATGCCGCACCGGTGGAATCTGACTCGGAGCAAGAAGGAGATGAGGAAGACGAAAGAAGAGAGGAAGGCAAAGGAACTGAGAGGACAGAGGGGAACAGGAATGAAAACGTCGAAACAGGTGACGGCAAAGAGATCGAGGGTGAGGAGAGAGCAGAAGTGGATGTGAGTGAAGCATCAGACACCGGTTTGGACAGCAGCGGTAGCTTACCTGCTGGTCAGGTGGCTAGAGCCGTGGACCTGTTCGAGCACCTGCCGCAAGATGGCCTGGCGATGGACCTGGGTGACTTCGACCTGGAGGGGAATGTGGCAGTCCAGAAAAGGCCAAGGGAGGATTCCGAAGAAGAGCTGCCTGCGGGGGAGGAGAAGAAGGCCAAGGAGGACGCTCACGCAGAGGAGGATGTAGAAGAAGGCATGGCGATGGAATCCTCCCCTGAGCGGGAGGAGGCTGCAGTGTCGCATTGGGGTCAGAAGGGGCACCTGTTAAAAGAAAGAGTACCGGAGTCGCCTTACCTGCGCTGCGTTTCGGTGGCTCCGAGCGTGGTGCAGTCCACTTCAGAGGAGGAGGGCTCAACCCCTTATAGGACAAGTGACACAAGTTCTTCGGAGACGGACAGCTCTGCAGAACCAGATGTGGATCCTGGGGGGAGAGATGGTGGGAGGTCGAGATGACCTTCAAAATTTTAACTGTAAATGTTAGAGGATTGAAAAATAGGTCTAAAAGGATTGCTGTGTTTAAAATTTTGCGTGAAAATAAGTTTGATATATGTTTTTTACAGGAAGTGCATTTGGGTGGTGATACAGATGTGAAGCGGTTTTCTAAAGATTGGGATTCGGGGAAGTCCTTTTGGTGTGTGGGGGGAGTACATTCTTCTGGGGTTGGTATATTATTTGGGAACAACCACATTGAGGTTACAGAAACTTATTTTGTGCGGCCAGGGAGAATTCTTGTGGTGGATGGGGTATACCTAAACATAAAAATGAGATTCATAGTCGTCTATGCACCGGCGGATAGGACATCAAGGGGGGGCTTCTTTTCAGACTTAGTCCCCTGGTGTGTAACTAATAGAAAATTAGTGATTGCCGGTGATTTTAATGAAGATCTAAATAAAAGAACAGCAGGATCCCGAGAAATTAACAAACTGTTGAGGGATTTTGACCTTTTTGATAGTTTTAGTCTCAAAGGGCCTGCAGCAGTAGGGTTGATTCCCCCAGTTACTTGGAGGAACGCAGCAGGGGCCGCCAAAAGATTGGATTACGTGTTCCTGTCTCGAGGGTTGGTGATTGCTAAAGCCTCGGTCGTACCTTTTTATTTTTCCGATCACGAATTGCTGGTGGTAGAGGTGGAAGGGGTGGGGGTCAAGTTTGGTCCAGGTTACTGGAAATTAAACACAGCCGTGCTGAGTGAGGACGGCTACAAAGAGCTAATTAGAGCCAAATGGTCCTTTTGGTTAGGACAGAAACAAGACTGGCCGTCACTAATTCAATGGTGGGAGTATGTTAAGTGGCAGGTGAAGGAAATCTCAATCCGGTATTGTAAGCGCCGAAACCAAAGAAAGAACTTTGAAGTGAGAAGGCTTCAAAAAGAGCTGGAAAACATGTATGAGGAGACAAACAAAGGTGCAGATTTTAATTTCTCGAAGGCCCAGGAGCTGAAGGCGCGACTTAGAGAACTTTACCTTAGACAACCCAGAGAGCTTTTAATCAGAGCTGGCATCGGCTTTCTGGATGGACAAGAAGAGGTCTCAGGTTTGCTCTTTAAATCAGTCAAAGCCAAGCGGGTTAAAAGAGCATTCGGGAGTTTGTTTACTGCAGAGGGGGAGGTGGTAAGTACTCCGTATGAAATGTTGGATGAAGCCGTAAAGTATTTTACTACTTACTTCAATAAGAGGGAGGGGGAGCCTGTAAAGGGGGTTGGTGGTTTGGAGCACATTGAGAAGAAGGTCAGTGCTGAGGAAAACAGGGCTCTAGTGACACGCATTGAGCTAGCCGAAGTTGAGGGGGCGACTCGGAGAATGAAAACTGGGAAAGTTCCGGGGGTTGACGGCATCCCGGTAGAATTTTACCTGACTTTCTGGGATTTGATAGGGTCATCACTGCTCGAAGTTTTTCAAGCAATTCTAGATGGTGGAGCTTTGGGAGACACAATGGCACAGGGAGTTCTGTCTCTATTATTTAAGAAAGGTGATCCTAAGAGGCTAGAAAATTGGAGGCCTATCCAATTATTGTGTGTCGAATATAAAATCTTGGCAAAAATCTTGTGTGATAGGATAAGGAAAGTTCTGCCATCAGTAATACAGCCGGATCAGACCTGCGGCGTGGCGGGTAGGTCCCTACACTGGAACCTTGGCCTGCTCAGAGATACCATTGCTTGGGCAGAAGACAGACATCAGTGTCTGTTGATAGCCAGTCTTGACCAAGAGAAGGCATTTGATAGGGTGGATCATCAATGCTTATGGGATGTGTTAGATCGTTATGGAGTCAGCGGTAGTTTCATCTCTTGGCTGAAGGCCCTGTATGGAGGTGCTTCCACCAGAGTCAACATAAACGGTTTTATGAGTGAACCCTTTGATGTAAGCAAGGGCGTCAGACAAGGCTGTCCTTTGTCTCCAATTTTATATGTAGTCTACATAGAGCCACTATTGGAGTTGATAAGACGAGATAGAAGGGTTGAGGGCATAGTGATCCCGGGAAGCGGAGGCCTCCAAACTAAAGTGTTGGCCTACGCGGATGATGTTGTCCTAACTTTGAGCTCAGATAGAAGTCTTTTAGTCGCACTGGAGCTGATAGAAGTCTTCAACCAATGCACAGGTGCAAGATTGAACAGAAATAAGAGCAGTGTGCAGTATTTCGGCCCTTGGAGTAATAGGGATGAGGTGGTAGGAGGTCTGTCTCTGGAAATGGATTCTTTGAAAATATTGGGAGTGCAGTTTGACAGGGAAGGGACTGGAAGAAGGAATTGGGAGACTCGTTTATCCCAGGTGAATAGCAAACTTGGCCTATGGAAGAAAAGATCACTGTCCTATTCAGGGAAGGTTGTGGTACTGAAAGGTGACATTTTACCAAGTCTTGTGCACATTGCAAAGGTCTTTCCTATGCCTGCTTGTTTTAGACGCTCCTTAACTAAGATGGTGTTTGATTTTGTATGGGGGGGTGGTTATGAGTATGTGAAGCGTCTAGATATGTACAGGGACATCAGGGAGGGAGGTAGAGAAGTCCCAGATTTACCCATTAAACTAGATGCCATATTTGTGGCTGACCTTTGTAAAGCGGTAGATGACAAGATCTCATATAAACATCAGTTCTTTGTCCGGCTTTGGTTCGCCTGGGTCGTCAAGCCTTCAGAAGTGTGGAGGAACGACGTTCCCAAGGCTGAAATTTTACCGTGGTTCTACGAACATGCGGCAGCATGGTTAAGGAAGTACGCAAAAGATGCGGACAGGTCAGTGATTGTCTCTCATAGGCTCTTATATAAGACAGCTAAGAGCAATGAAAAGGGAACAAATGTGGTGGTTCCGACTGATGTCTGGAAAAGGGTGCAACCTAAGAGCCTGGATAACAGGCTCAAAGACTTAAATTGGATGTGTGTTTGGGGACGTCTGCCTGTAAGGGAGGTAATGCACAGACATAAGCTGGCGCGTTCAGCGACTTGTCCAAGACCGCAATGTGCAGAGGTGGAGTCAATCACTCATGTGTTCTGGGGTTGCAGAATTGCAAAAGCAGTGTGGGGGCAGATGTCGGATCTTTTTAATAAACTGGAACCGGGGTTTGTTCTATCTGGGGATAAAATCTTGAGACGGTGGGGCAGGTCTTCAAGAACTGCGAGACATGACCTTGTAACCTGGTTTTTAATCAGTATGGTAAAATTTGTGTTATGGGGATCGAGAAACAATCTGGTCAAACATGGCCATGTGGAAGGGGCTGGGGCAATATGTGGGAGGGTTCGTTTTGAGCTGCAGAAGATGTTGTCAGTAGAAGTGCGTAGGTGGGGTTTTCACGCAGCAAAAGAAAAATGGAAACCGCTGCTGGATTAATGGAATAAGTTTTGCCGTTTGTGGATTGTGATTTATGTTCTGTGATTTTGTCTTGTATTGTCATAATAAATGTAAAAAAAAAAAAAAAAATCTGTTCTTATCAGTTTAATATCTGATACGTCCCCCATCGGGGGACCACATATTAAAATTTTTGGAACAGGGAGCTGGATCAGGAGCTTGCTCCGTCCTCTCCACGCATCGGCCCGGTATTGCAGCGCCTCCGGGAACGGTGCACTACCTTCTCTCAGCGGTGAAAAGACAGACGTAGCTAGCAAGCAAGCGAGGTGGACCGGAGCTCCTTCCTCTCCGGTCTCGTCTCTCGTCCATCTGTGTGTCTCTGTGTCTCTCTCTCTCCCCCTCCCCGTTCCCGTGCTCCCTCCGTGCACTTTCCCGCGCCTCGACTCTCTCGGCAAGCAGGCCGGCCCCCTTTTCGGCTCCCGTGCGTTTTCCCTCCAAAAAACTTAGTTTTTTCCTCCTTTTTCCAGGGAGGCAGGCGTGGCTTGTGTGTGTGTGTGTGTGTGTGTGTGTGTGTGTGTGTGTGTGTGTGTGTGTGTCCCCGTCCTTGCAGGCGGGCCCCTTTCGACAGCCGGCCGTTTTCCCTCCAAAAAACTTAGTATATACACCTTTTCTTTCTTTTTTTCGGCAGGCAGGCAGGTGTGTGTGTGTCCCCGTCCCTCCCGAGAGAGCGCTGCCCCTTGCCTCTGCCCGCAGGTGCCGACGGTCCGCTTTCGCTTGCAGCTCACTCGGCACGGCTGCTGCTGGTGGGAGGGGCCTAAGCTAAGGAGGCCGGCCGGCTGGCGCCCCCCGCGGCTGCGGTCGTTGTCGGGCCGTTGACAGGAGATCAAAGAGCAGGGCCCCCGCCCGGGACTGGCGGGCAGGCAGGCGAGCAAGCAGGCAGGCAAGAGAGGGGGAGAGCGGAGTCCGGGCGGCCGGCAGCCGCGTGCGGACCGGGCTCCAGAGGCGTCGGCCTGCGCCGCTGCGCGCCAGCCGGACGCCCGCGCGCCCGCCCAAGGCCGGCGTCGGGCATCGCTTCTCGGCCTTTTGGCTAAGATCAAGTGTAGTATCTGTTCTTATCAGTTTAATATCTGATACGTCCCCCATCGGGGGACCACATATTAAACGGATTTTTGGAACAGGGAGCTGGATCAGGAGCTTGCTCCGTCCTCTCCACGCATCGGCCCGGTATTGCAGCGCCTCCGGGAACGGTGCACTACCTTCTCTCAGCGGTGAAAAGACAGACGTAGCTAGCAAGCAAGCGAGGTGGACCGGAGCTCCTTCCTCTCCGGTCTCGTCTCTCGTCCATCTGTGTGTCTCTGTGTCTCTCTCTCTCCCCCTCCCCGTTCCCGTGCTCCCTCCGTGCACTTTCCCGCGCCTCGACTCTCTCGGCAAGCAGGCCGGCCCCCTTTTCGGCTCCCGTGCGTTTTCCCTCCAAAAAACTTAGTTTTTTCCTCCTTTTTCCAGGGAGGCAGGCGTGGCTTGTGTGTGTGTGTGTGTGTGTGTGTGTGTGTGTGTGTGTGTGTGTGTGTGTGTCCCCGTCCTTGCAGGCGGGCCCCTTTCGACAGCCGGCCGTTTTCCCTCCAAAAAACTTAGTATATACACCTTTTCTTTCTTTTTTTCGGCAGGCAGGCAGGTGTGTGTGTGTCCCCGTCCCTCCCGAGAGAGCGCTGCCCCTTGCCTCTGCCCGCAGGTGCCGACGGTCCGCTTTCGCTTGCAGCTCACTCGGCACGGCTGCTGCTGGTGGGAGGGGCCTAAGCTAAGGAGGCCGGCCGGCTGGCGCCCCCCGCGGCTGCGGTCGTTGTCGGGCCGTTGACAGGAGATCAAAGAGCAGGGCCCCCGCCCGGGACTGGCGGGCAGGCAGGCGAGCAAGCAGGCAGGCAAGAGAGGGGGAGAGCGGAGTCCGGGCGGCCGGCAGCCGCGTGCGGACCGGGCTCCAGAGGCGTCGGCCTGCGCCGCTGCGCGCCAGCCGGACGCCCGCGCGCCCGCCCAAGGCCGGCGTCGGGCATCGCTTCTCGGCCTTTTGGCTAAGATCAAGTGTAGTATCTGTTCTTATCAGTTTAATATCTGATACGTCCCCCATCGGGGGACCACATATTAAACGGATTTTTGGAACAGGGAGCTGGATCAGGAGCTTGCTCCGTCCTCTCCACGCATCGGCCCGGTATTGCAGCGCCTCCGGGAACGGTGCACTACCTTCTCTCAGCGGTGAAAAGACAGACGTAGCTAGCAAGCAAGCGAGGTGGACCGGAGCTCCTTCCTCTCCGGTCTCGTCTCTCGTCCATCTGTGTGTCTCTGTGTCTCTCTCTCTCCCCCTCCCCGTTCCCGTGCTCCCTCCGTGCACTTTCCCGCGCCTCGACTCTCTCGGCAAGCAGGCCGGCCCCCTTTTCGGCTCCCGTGCGTTTTCCCTCCAAAAAACTTAGTTTTTTCCTCCTTTTTCCAGGGAGGCAGGCGTGGCTGTGTGTGTGTGTGTGTGTGTGTGTGTGTGTGTGTGTGTGTGTGTGTGTGTGTCCCCGTCCTTGCAGGCGGGCCCCTTTCGACAGCCGGCCGTTTTCCCTCCAAAAAACTTAGTATATACACCTTTTCTTTCTTTTTTTCGGCAGGCAGGCAGGTGTGTGTGTGTCCCCGTCCCTCCCGAGAGAGCGCTGCCCCTTGCCTCTGCCCGCAGGTGCCGACGGTCCGCTTTCGCTTGCAGCTCACTCGGCACGGCTGCTGCTGGTGGGAGGGGCCTAAGCTAAGGAGGCCGGCCGGCTGGCGCCCCCCGCGGCTGCGGTCGTTGTCGGGCCGTTGACAGGAGATCAAAGAGCAGGGCCCCCGCCCGGGACTGGCGGGCAGGCAGGCGAGCAAGCAGGCAGGCAAGAGAGGGGGAGAGCGGAGTCCGGGCGGCCGGCAGCCGCGTGCGGACCGGGCTCCAGAGGCGTCGGCCTGCGCCGCTGCGCGCCAGCCGGACGCCCGCGCGCCCGCCCAAGGCCGGCGTCGGGCATCGCTTCTCGGCCTTTTGGCTAAGATCAAGTGTAGTATCTGTTCTTATCAGTTTAATATCTGATACGTCCCCCATCGGGGGACCACATATTAAACGGATTTTTGGAACAGGGAGCTGGATCAGGAGCTTGCTCCGTCCTCTCCACGCATCGGCCCGGTATTGCAGCGCCTCCGGGAACGGTGCACTACCTTCTCTCAGCGGTGAAAAGACAGACGTAGCTAGCAAGCAAGCGAGGTGGACCGGAGCTCCTTCCTCTCCGGTCTCGTCTCTCGTCCATCTGTGTGTCTCTGTGTCTCTCTCTCTCCCCCTCCCCGTTCCCGTGCTCCCTCCGTGCACTTTCCCGCGCCTCGACTCTCTCGGCAAGCAGGCCGGCCCCCTTTTCGGCTCCCGTGCGTTTTCCCTCCAAAAAACTTAGTTTTTTCCTCCTTTTTCCAGGGAGGCAGGCGTGGCTTGTGTGTGTGTGTGTGTGTGTGTGTGTGTGTGTGTGTGTGTGTGTGTGTGTCCCCGTCCTTGCAGGCGGGCCCCTTTCGACAGCCGGCCGTTTTCCCTCCAAAAAACTTAGTATATACACCTTTTCTTTCTTTTTTTCGGCAGGCAGGCAGGTGTGTGTGTGTCCCCGTCCCTCCCGAGAGAGCGCTGCCCCTTGCCTCTGCCCGCAGGTGCCGACGGTCCGCTTTCGCTTGCAGCTCACTCGGCACGGCTGCTGCTGGTGGGAGGGGCCTAAGCTAAGGAGGCCGGCCGGCTGGCGCCCCCCGCGGCTGCGGTCGTTGTCGGGCCGTTGACAGGAGATCAAAGAGCAGGGCCCCCGCCCGGGACTGGCGGGCAGGCAGGCGAGCAAGCAGGCAGGCAAGAGAGGGGGAGAGCGGAGTCCGGGCGGCCGGCAGCCGCGTGCGGACCGGGCTCCAGAGGCGTCGGCCTGCGCCGCTGCGCGCCAGCCGGACGCCCGCGCGCCCGCCCAAGGCCGGCGTCGGGCATCGCTTCTCGGCCTTTTGGCTAAGATCAAGTGTAGTATCTGTTCTTATCAGTTTAATATCTGATACGTCCCCCATCGGGGGACCACATATTAAACGGATTTTTGGAACAGGGAGCTGGATCAGGAGCTTGCTCCGTCCTCTCCACGCATCGGCCCGGTATTGCAGCGCCTCCGGGAACGGTGCACTACCTTCTCTCAGCGGTGAAAAGACAGACGTAGCTAGCAAGCAAGCGAGGTGGACCGGAGCTCCTTCCTCTCCGGTCTCGTCTCTCGTCCATCTGTGTGTCTCTGTGTCTCTCTCTCTCCCCCTCCCCGTTCCCGTGCTCCCTCCGTGCACTTTCCCGCGCCTCGACTCTCTCGGCAAGCAGGCCGGCCCCCTTTTCGGCTCCCGTGCGTTTTCCCTCCAAAAAACTTAGTTTTTTCCTCCTTTTTCCAGGGAGGCAGGCGTGGCTTGTGTGTGTGTGTGTGTGTGTGTGTGTGTGTGTGTGTGTGTGTGTGTGTGTCCCCGTCCTTGCAGGCGGGCCCCTTTCGACAGCCGGCCGTTTTCCCTCCAAAAAACTTAGTATATACACCTTTTCTTTCTTTTTTTCGGCAGGCAGGCAGGTGTGTGTGTGTCCCCGTCCCTCCCGAGAGAGCGCTGCCCCTTGCCTCTGCCCGCAGGTGCCGACGGTCCGCTTTCGCTTGCAGCTCACTCGGCACGGCTGCTGCTGGTGGGAGGGGCCTAAGCTAAGGAGGCCGGCCGGCTGGCGCCCCCCGCGGCTGCGGTCGTTGTCGGGCCGTTGACAGGAGATCAAAGAGCAGGGCCCCCGCCCGGGACTGGCGGGCAGGCAGGCGAGCAAGCAGGCAGGCAAGAGAGGGGGAGAGCGGAGTCCGGGCGGCCGGCAGCCGCGTGCGGACCGGGCTCCAGAGGCGTCGGCCTGCGCCGCTGCGCGCCAGCCGGACGCCCGCGCGCCCGCCCAAGGCCGGCGTCGGGCATCGCTTCTCGGCCTTTTGGCTAAGATCAAGTGTAGTATCTGTTCTTATCAGTTTAATATCTGATACGTCCCCCATCGGGGGACCACATATTAAACGGATTTTTGGAACAGGGAGCTGGATCAGGAGCTTGCTCCGTCCTCTCCACGCATCGGCCCGGTATTGCAGCGCCTCCGGGAACGGTGCACTACCTTCTCTCAGCGGTGAAAAGACAGACGTAGCTAGCAAGCAAGCGAGGTGGACCGGAGCTCCTTCCTCTCCGGTCTCGTCTCTCGTCCATCTGTGTGTCTCTGTGTCTCTCTCTCTCCCCCTCCCCGTTCCCGTGCTCCCTCCGTGCACTTTCCCGCGCCTCGACTCTCTCGGCAAGCAGGCCGGCCCCCTTTTCGGCTCCCGTGCGTTTTCCCTCCAAAAAACTTAGTTTTTTCCTCCTTTTTCCAGGGAGGCAGGCGTGGCTTGTGTGTGTGTGTGTGTGTGTGTGTGTGTGTGTGTGTGTGTGTGTCCCCGTCCTTGCAGGCGGGCCCCTTTCGACAGCCGGCCGTTTTCCCTCCAAAAAACTTAGTATATACACCTTTTCTTTCTTTTTTTCGGCAGGCAGGCAGGTGTGTGTGTGTCCCCGTCCCTCCCGAGAGAGCGCTGCCCCTTGCCTCTGCCCGCAGGTGCCGACGGTCCGCTTTCGCTTGCAGCTCACTCGGCACGGCTGCTGCTGGTGGGAGGGGCCTAAGCTAAGGAGGCCGGCCGGCTGGCGCCCCCCGCGGCTGCGGTCGTTGTCGGGCCGTTGACAGGAGATCAAAGAGCAGGGCCCCCGCCCGGGACTGGCGGGCAGGCAGGCGAGCAAGCAGGCAGGCAAGAGAGGGGGAGAGCGGAGTCCGGGCGGCCGGCAGCCGCGTGCGGACCGGGCTCCAGAGGCGTCGGCCTGCGCCGCTGCGCGCCAGCCGGACGCCCGCGCGCCCGCCCAAGGCCGGCGTCGGGCATCGCTTCTCGGCCTTTTGGCTAAGATCAAGTGTAGTATCTGTTCTTATCAGTTTAATATCTGATACGTCCCCCATCGGGGGACCACATATTAAACGGATTTTTGGAACAGGGAGCTGGATCAGGAGCTTGCTCCGTCCTCTCCACGCATCGGCCCGGTATTGCAGCGCCTCCGGGAACGGTGCACTACCTTCTCTCAGCGGTGAAAAGACAGACGTAGCTAGCAAGCAAGCGAGGTGGACCGGAGCTCCTTCCTCTCCGGTCTCGTCTCTCGTCCATCTGTGTGTCTCTGTGTCTCTCTCTCTCCCCCTCCCCGTTCCCGTGCTCCCTCCGTGCACTTTCCCGCGCCTCGACTCTCTCGGCAAGCAGGCCGGCCCCCTTTTCGGCTCCCGTGCGTTTTCCCTCCAAAAAACTTAGTTTTTTCCTCCTTTTTCCAGGGAGGCAGGCGTGGCTTGTGTGTGTGTGTGTGTGTGTGTGTGTGTGTGTGTGTGTGTGTGTGTGTCCCCGTCCTTGCAGGCGGGCCCCTTTCGACAGCCGGCCGTTTTCCCTCCAAAAAACTTAGTATATACACCTTTTCTTTCTTTTTTTCGGCAGGCAGGCAGGTGTGTGTGTGTCCCCGTCCCTCCCGAGAGAGCGCTGCCCCTTGCCTCTGCCCGCAGGTGCCGACGGTCCGCTTTCGCTTGCAGCTCACTCGGCACGGCTGCTGCTGGTGGGAGGGGCCTAAGCTAAGGAGGCCGGCCGGCTGGCGCCCCCCGCGGCTGCGGTCGTTGTCGGGCCGTTGACAGGAGATCAAAGAGCAGGGCCCCCGCCCGGGACTGGCGGGCAGGCAGGCGAGCAAGCAGGCAGGCAAGAGAGGGGGAGAGCGGAGTCCGGGCGGCCGGCAGCCGCGTGCGGACCGGGCTCCAGAGGCGTCGGCCTGCGCCGCTGCGCGCCAGCCGGACGCCCGCGCGCCCGCCCAAGGCCGGCGTCGGGCATCGCTTCTCGGCCTTTTGGCTAAGATCAAGTGTAGTATCTGTTCTTATCAGTTTAATATCTGATACGTCCCCCATCGGGGGACCACATATTAAACGGATTTTTGGAACAGGGAGCTGGATCAGGAGCTTGCTCCGTCCTCTCCACGCATCGGCCCGGTATTGCAGCGCCTCCGGGAACGGTGCACTACCTTCTCTCAGCGGTGAAAAGACAGACGTAGCTAGCAAGCAAGCGAGGTGGACCGGAGCTCCTTCCTCTCCGGTCTCGTCTCTCGTCCATCTGTGTGTCTCTGTGTCTCTCTCTCTCCCCCTCCCCGTTCCCGTGCTCCCTCCGTGCACTTTCCCGCGCCTCGACTCTCTCGGCAAGCAGGCCGGCCCCCTTTTCGGCTCCCGTGCGTTTTCCCTCCAAAAAACTTAGTTTTTTCCTCCTTTTTCCAGGGAGGCAGGCGTGGCTTGTGTGTGTGTGTGTGTGTGTGTGTGTGTGTGTGTGTGTGTGTGTGTGTGTGTGTGTCCCCGTCCTTGCAGGCGGGCCCCTTTCGACAGCCGGCCGTTTTCCCTCCAAAAAACTTAGTATATACACCTTTTCTTTCTTTTTTTCGGCAGGCAGGCAGGTGTGTGTGTGTCCCCGTCCCTCCCGAGAGAGCGCTGCCCCTTGCCTCTGCCCGCAGGTGCCGACGGTCCGCTTTCGCTTGCAGCTCACTCGGCACGGCTGCTGCTGGTGGGAGGGGCCTAAGCTAAGGAGGCCGGCCGGCTGGCGCCCCCCGCGGCTGCGGTCGTTGTCGGGCCGTTGACAGGAGATCAAAGAGCAGGGCCCCCGCCCGGGACTGGCGGGCAGGCAGGCGAGCAAGCAGGCAGGCAAGAGAGGGGGAGAGCGGAGTCCGGGCGGCCGGCAGCCGCGTGCGGACCGGGCTCCAGAGGCGTCGGCCTGCGCCGCTGCGCGCCAGCCGGACGCCCGCGCGCCCGCCCAAGGCCGGCGTCGGGCATCGCTTCTCGGCCTTTTGGCTAAGATCAAGTGTAGTATCTGTTCTTATCAGTTTAATATCTGATACGTCCCCCATCGGGGGACCACATATTAAACGGATTTTTGGAACAGGGAGCTGGATCAGGAGCTTGCTCCGTCCTCTCCACGCATCGGCCCGGTATTGCAGCGCCTCCGGGAACGGTGCACTACCTTCTCTCAGCGGTGAAAAGACAGACGTAGCTAGCAAGCAAGCGAGGTGGACCGGAGCTCCTTCCTCTCCGGTCTCGTCTCTCGTCCATCTGTGTGTCTCTGTGTCTCTCTCTCTCCCCCTCCCCGTTCCCGTGCTCCCTCCGTGCACTTTCCCGCGCCTCGACTCTCTCGGCAAGCAGGCCGGCCCCCTTTTCGGCTCCCGTGCGTTTTCCCTCCAAAAAACTTAGTTTTTTCCTCCTTTTTCCAGGGAGGCAGGCGTGGCTTGTGTGTGTGTGTGTGTGTGTGTGTGTGTGTGTGTGTGTGTGTGTGTGTGTGTCCCCGTCCTTGCAGGCGGGCCCCTTTCGACAGCCGGCCGTTTTCCCTCCAAAAAACTTAGTATATACACCTTTTCTTTCTTTTTTTCGGCAGGCAGGCAGGTGTGTGTGTGTCCCCGTCCCTCCCGAGAGAGCGCTGCCCCTTGCCTCTGCCCGCAGGTGCCGACGGTCCGCTTTCGCTTGCAGCTCACTCGGCACGGCTGCTGCTGGTGGGAGGGGCCTAAGCTAAGGAGGCCGGCCGGCTGGCGCCCCCCGCGGCTGCGGTCGTTGTCGGGCCGTTGACAGGAGATCAAAGAGCAGGGCCCCCGCCCGGGACTGGCGGGCAGGCAGGCGAGCAAGCAGGCAGGCAAGAGAGGGGGAGAGCGGAGTCCGGGCGGCCGGCAGCCGCGTGCGGACCGGGCTCCAGAGGCGTCGGCCTGCGCCGCTGCGCGCCAGCCGGACGCCCGCGCGCCCGCCCAAGGCCGGCGTCGGGCATCGCTTCTCGGCCTTTTGGCTAAGATCAAGTGTAGTATCTGTTCTTATCAGTTTAATATCTGATACGTCCCCCATCGGGGGACCACATATTAAACGGATTTTTGGAACAGGGAGCTGGATCAGGAGCTTGCTCCGTCCTCTCCACGCATCGGCCCGGTATTGCAGCGCCTCCGGGAACGGTGCACTACCTTCTCTCAGCGGTGAAAAGACAGACGTAGCTAGCAAGCAAGCGAGGTGGACCGGAGCTCCTTCCTCTCCGGTCTCGTCTCTCGTCCATCTGTGTGTCTCTGTGTCTCTCTCTCTCCCCCTCCCCGTTCCCGTGCTCCCTCCGTGCACTTTCCCGCGCCTCGACTCTCTCGGCAAGCAGGCCGGCCCCCTTTTCGGCTCCCGTGCGTTTTCCCTCCAAAAAACTTAGTTTTTTCCTCCTTTTTCCAGGGAGGCAGGCGTGGCTTGTGTGTGTGTGTGTGTGTGTGTGTGTGTGTCCCCGTCCTTGCAGGCGGGCCCCTTTCGACAGCCGGCCGTTTTCCCTCCAAAAAACTTAGTATATACACCTTTTCTTTCTTTTTTTCGGCAGGCAGGCAGGTGTGTGTGTGTCCCCGTCCCTCCCGAGAGAGCGCTGCCCCTTGCCTCTGCCCGCAGGTGCCGACGGTCCGCTTTCGCTTGCAGCTCACTCGGCACGGCTGCTGCTGGTGGGAGGGGCCTAAGCTAAGGAGGCCGGCCGGCTGGCGCCCCCCGCGGCTGCGGTCGTTGTCGGGCCGTTGACAGGAGATCAAAGAGCAGGGCCCCCGCCCGGGACTGGCGGGCAGGCAGGCGAGCAAGCAGGCAGGCAAGAGAGGGGGAGAGCGGAGTCCGGGCGGCCGGCAGCCGCGTGCGGACCGGGCTCCAGAGGCGTCGGCCTGCGCCGCTGCGCGCCAGCCGGACGCCCGCGCGCCCGCCCAAGGCCGGCGTCGGGCATCGCTTCTCGGCCTTTTGGCTAAGATCAAGTGTAGTATCTGTTCTTATCAGTTTAATATCTGATACGTCCCCCATCGGGGGACCACATATTAAACGGATTTTTGGAACAGGGAGCTGGATCAGGAGCTTGCTCCGTCCTCTCCACGCATCGGCCCGGTATTGCAGCGCCTCCGGGAACGGTGCACTACCTTCTCTCAGCGGTGAAAAGACAGACGTAGCTAGCAAGCAAGCGAGGTGGACCGGAGCTCCTTCCTCTCCGGTCTCGTCTCTCGTCCATCTGTGTGTCTCTGTGTCTCTCTCTCTCCCCCTCCCCGTTCCCGTGCTCCCTCCGTGCACTTTCCCGCGCCTCGACTCTCTCGGCAAGCAGGCCGGCCCCCTTTTCGGCTCCCGTGCGTTTTCCCTCCAAAAAACTTAGTTTTTTCCTCCTTTTTCCAGGGAGGCAGGCGTGGCTTGTGTGTGTGTGTGTGTGTGTGTGTGTGTGTGTGTGTGTGTGTGTGTGTGTCCCCGTCCTTGCAGGCGGGCCCCTTTCGACAGCCGGCCGTTTTCCCTCCAAAAAACTTAGTATATACACCTTTTCTTTCTTTTTTTCGGCAGGCAGGCAGGTGTGTGTGTGTCCCCGTCCCTCCCGAGAGAGCGCTGCCCCTTGCCTCTGCCCGCAGGTGCCGACGGTCCGCTTTCGCTTGCAGCTCACTCGGCACGGCTGCTGCTGGTGGGAGGGGCCTAAGCTAAGGAGGCCGGCCGGCTGGCGCCCCCCGCGGCTGCGGTCGTTGTCGGGCCGTTGACAGGAGATCAAAGAGCAGGGCCCCCGCCCGGGACTGGCGGGCAGGCAGGCGAGCAAGCAGGCAGGCAAGAGAGGGGGAGAGCGGAGTCCGGGCGGCCGGCAGCCGCGTGCGGACCGGGCTCCAGAGGCGTCGGCCTGCGCCGCTGCGCGCCAGCCGGACGCCCGCGCGCCCGCCCAAGGCCGGCGTCGGGCATCGCTTCTCGGCCTTTTGGCTAAGATCAAGTGTAGTATCTGTTCTTATCAGTTTAATATCTGATACGTCCCCCATCGGGGGACCACATATTAAACGGATTTTTGGAACAGGGAGCTGGATCAGGAGCTTGCTCCGTCCTCTCCACGCATCGGCCCGGTATTGCAGCGCCTCCGGGAACGGTGCACTACCTTCTCTCAGCGGTGAAAAGACAGACGTAGCTAGCAAGCAAGCGAGGTGGACCGGAGCTCCTTCCTCTCCGGTCTCGTCTCTCGTCCATCTGTGTGTCTCTGTGTCTCTCTCTCTCCCCCTCCCCGTTCCCGTGCTCCCTCCGTGCACTTTCCCGCGCCTCGACTCTCTCGGCAAGCAGGCCGGCCCCCTTTTCGGCTCCCGTGCGTTTTCCCTCCAAAAAACTTAGTTTTTTCCTCCTTTTTCCAGGGAGGCAGGCGTGGCTTGTGTGTGTGTGTGTGTGTGTGTGTGTGTGTGTGTGTGTGTGTGTGTGTGTGTGTGTGTGTGTGTGTGTCCCCGTCCTTGCAGGCGGGCCCCTTTCGACAGCCGGCCGTTTTCCCTCCAAAAAACTTAGTATATACACCTTTTCTTTCTTTTTTTCGGCAGGCAGGCAGGTGTGTGTGTGTCCCCGTCCCTCCCGAGAGAGCGCTGCCCCTTGCCTCTGCCCGCAGGTGCCGACGGTCCGCTTTCGCTTGCAGCTCACTCGGCACGGCTGCTGCTGGTGGGAGGGGCCTAAGCTAAGGAGGCCGGCCGGCTGGCGCCCCCCGCGGCTGCGGTCGTTGTCGGGCCGTTGACAGGAGATCAAAGAGCAGGGCCCCCGCCCGGGACTGGCGGGCAGGCAGGCGAGCAAGCAGGCAGGCAAGAGAGGGGGAGAGCGGAGTCCGGGCGGCCGGCAGCCGCGTGCGGACCGGGCTCCAGAGGCGTCGGCCTGCGCCGCTGCGCGCCAGCCGGACGCCCGCGCGCCCGCCCAAGGCCGGCGTCGGGCATCGCTTCTCGGCCTTTTGGCTAAGATCAAGGTTTAAGCCGGCAAGCCCGCAATTCCAAGATCTTAGTCCAGGGGGTCGGGAAGGCGACAGGAGGAATGCTGTGACGGAGACGACTGGATGGGGGACCGTGGAGTTTTGGAGCCAGAAGGATCGTGGTGACGAGAAGGGGGAACGGCGGTGGCGAGGAAATTTTGCTGAGCTGGACGGAGTCGGAGGGCGGCGGCGTGCTTACCTGGAGGTTTCCGGAAAGGGCGACGACGCAGTGGCTGGAGTGATGGCAGGGTACCCTTGGGCGAGGAACGAGCAGCGGAAGGACTCCCTCCGTTTCTCGCTGAGGAATTTGGATGGACCGATGACCTGGGACAGAGATAGGTTTAAAGAGTTGGTTCTGGTTAAATGCTTGGGGGTGCGTTTGTCAGATGTTTTCTGCTTGCAGGACTTTGTCAGATGCGGGATTTTCGAGGTGACTCTAGTATCGGACATCTTGTGTTTTGAAGTGTGGCGGATGGTACAGGAGAAGAAAGAGGAGTTTCCTGTAAAGTTGTTCCGTGTGGAGCCGATGTTTGTTGGAGATCTGAAAGTTATGACAGTTTTCTTTTCAGATCCATTTGTCCCTGAGGAGGACTTAGTCTCCTTCTTGAGGCGGTTTGTGGATCTGCAAGGAGCCGGTACGAGAGAGCTGGACAAGGATGGCGTGTGGTCTGGGAAACGGACATATTGGATGAGACTGAGATTGGGGAAGACAGCAGAGGAGGGGGTGATATACCCCCCAGCTTTCTTCATGATCGGGACACATAGGGGTTACCTGGTGTATTCCGGGCAACCCCTTGAATGCAGAGCGTGTGGTGGTCGGGGACATTTTGCGGCGCAGTGCGTGTCAGTGCACTGCAAACGGTGTGGGAAGATGGGACATGTGGTGAAGGATTGTGTACGAGAGAAAAGGTGTTTTAAGTGTGATGGGCTGGGACATGTGTCACGGGTTTGTTTGAGTAAGGGGATGGAGAGGGTTGGGGAGTCAGGGGTAGATGGGAGTGAGGAAGAGGGAGGGGAAATAGGAAACGATAGTGAGAGTAGTGTGGGAAGTTTTGATAAAATAGGTGTGAGGGTGGGATGTAAGAGTGAGGGAGAGATGCGTTTGAGTTGTGCATTTTTTTTGGAGCCTTCGACAGATGTGGACCAAGATAGTAAGGTTAGTGAGATAAATGGGACTGGTACGGTAATGGTGCAGAAGGGAGAGCAGAGGAATAATGTGGGGGAGACTAATCAGTGTGATGAAAGGGGAAGGATGGAAGAGAGTGATGTGAAGGGAGGGATGATTGTTGTTGAAGGGGAGGAAATGTACACGAAGGGAGCGTATACAGAGATTTTGTTTGATAGTGACGGTGACATAGTTTTGACGGATCTTGAGGAGGAATGTGAAAGACTGTGTTTGGGTGATGATGTCAGTGATAATGTGGTAGCTTCGAATGTGGAGGTGAAGGGTGAAGGACACGAGAAGAGGGAGGTAAGGGTGGGACAGATAGTCAAGAAAAAGGGAAAAAAGAAAGTGAAGAGATGAGGGAGATCAAGAAGGGGTGGAGGTTATCTGAATAAGGGGAGGGGTTATGGAGATGTGGTTTACTTTGGGTGTGGGAACTAATGTAAGTGAATATAGATGTGTTAAGGATTTGTGTTTGCTGTGTAATGATTTTGGTTGAAAAAAGAGTTTAGGATGTTATTAGTATAAGGGGATTATGGGGATGCGGGTTTTCTTTTGGGTTTGAGAATTTAATGTAAGTGAACATGGAAGTGCCAAGGGTTTATGTTTAGTGTGTAACGATTTTGGTTGAAGTTAGGATGTTATTAGAATAAGGGGATTATGGAAATGTTTCATTTGGGTTTGAGAGTTAATGTATGTGAATATGGAAGTGTTAAAGGATTTATGTTTATTGTGTAATGATTTGATTGAAGTTGGGAGGTAATTTGTGTAAGGGGTGGGGTTATGGTGATGAGGTTTCCTTCGGGTTAGAGAGTAATATGGTTTGAGAAGTTAATGTAAGTGAAGATGGATGTGTAAAGGGTTTATGTTCTGTTGTGTAACGATTAAGGTCGAATTTGGGAGGGTCAAGATGATGGGGTTTTGTTGTTAAGTCATGAATGTTTTTTGTTACCCTGAACTGTTGTACGGGTTTGTTATCATGAATTGGTCCGTTTTTGTAGTTATTGTGGTTGAGGTTTTGGTTGGAATTCATGTGATTATGGAATGTAAGGTTTATGAACTGTTTTATGTTATGTTTCCGGTTTGATGGAATATTTGAGTTTAAGGTACAATGATGTTTGGATTTTGAGTATTTGGTGTAATATTGATTTTGTATTTTGCAATAAAAAAAAAAAAAAAAAAAAAAAAAAAATCTGTTCTTATCAGTTTAATATCTGATACGTCCCCCATCGGGGGACCACATATTAAACGGATTTTTGGAACAGGGAGCTGGATCAGGAGCTTGCTCCGTCCTCTCCACGCATCGGCCCGGTATTGCAGCGCCTCCGGGAACGGTGCACTACCTTCTCTCAGCGGTGAAAAGACAGACGTAGCTAGCAAGCAAGCGAGGTGGACCGGAGCTCCTTCCTCTCCGGTCTCGTCTCTCGTCCATCTGTGTGTCTCTGTGTCTCTCTCTCTCCCCCTCCCCGTTCCCGTGCTCCCTCCGTGCACTTTCCCGCGCCTCGACTCTCTCGGCAAGCAGGCCGGCCCCCTTTTCGGCTCCCGTGCGTTTTCCCTCCAAAAAACTTAGTTTTTTCCTCCTTTTTCCAGGGAGGCAGGCGTGGCTTGTGTGTGTGTGTGTGTGTGTGTGTGTGTGTGTGTGTGTGTGTGTGTGTCCCCGTCCTTGCAGGCGGGCCCCTTTCGACAGCCGGCCGTTTTCCCTCCAAAAAACTTAGTATATACACCTTTTCTTTCTTTTTTTCGGCAGGCAGGCAGGTGTGTGTGTGTCCCCGTCCCTCCCGAGAGAGCGCTGCCCCTTGCCTCTGCCCGCAGGTGCCGACGGTCCGCTTTCGCTTGCAGCTCACTCGGCACGGCTGCTGCTGGTGGGAGGGGCCTAAGCTAAGGAGGCCGGCCGGCTGGCGCCCCCCGCGGCTGCGGTCGTTGTCGGGCCGTTGACAGGAGATCAAAGAGCAGGGCCCCCGCCCGGGACTGGCGGGCAGGCAGGCGAGCAAGCAGGCAGGCAAGAGAGGGGGAGAGCGGAGTCCGGGCGGCCGGCAGCCGCGTGCGGACCGGGCTCCAGAGGCGTCGGCCTGCGCCGCTGCGCGCCAGCCGGACGCCCGCGCGCCCGCCCAAGGCCGGCGTCGGGCATCGCTTCTCGGCCTTTTGGCTAAGATCAAGTGTAGTATCTGTTCTTATCAGTTTAATATCTGATACGTCCCCCATCGGGGGACCACATATTAAACGGATTTTTGGAACAGGGAGCTGGATCAGGAGCTTGCTCCGTCCTCTCCACGCATCGGCCCGGTATTGCAGCGCCTCCGGGAACGGTGCACTACCTTCTCTCAGCGGTGAAAAGACAGACGTAGCTAGCAAGCAAGCGAGGTGGACCGGAGCTCCTTCCTCTCCGGTCTCGTCTCTCGTCCATCTGTGTGTCTCTGTGTCTCTCTCTCTCCCCCTCCCCGTTCCCGTGCTCCCTCCGTGCACTTTCCCGCGCCTCGACTCTCTCGGCAAGCAGGCCGGCCCCCTTTTCGGCTCCCGTGCGTTTTCCCTCCAAAAAACTTAGTTTTTTCCTCCTTTTTCCAGGGAGGCAGGCGTGGCTTGTGTGTGTGTGTGTGTGTGTGTGTGTGTGTGTGTGTGTGTGTGTGTGTGTGTCCCCGTCCTTGCAGGCGGGCCCCTTTCGACAGCCGGCCGTTTTCCCTCCAAAAAACTTAGTATATACACCTTTTCTTTCTTTTTTTCGGCAGGCAGGCAGGTGTGTGTGTGTCCCCGTCCCTCCCGAGAGAGCGCTGCCCCTTGCCTCTGCCCGCAGGTGCCGACGGTCCGCTTTCGCTTGCAGCTCACTCGGCACGGCTGCTGCTGGTGGGAGGGGCCTAAGCTAAGGAGGCCGGCCGGCTGGCGCCCCCCGCGGCTGCGGTCGTTGTCGGGCCGTTGACAGGAGATCAAAGAGCAGGGCCCCCGCCCGGGACTGGCGGGCAGGCAGGCGAGCAAGCAGGCAGGCAAGAGAGGGGGAGAGCGGAGTCCGGGCGGCCGGCAGCCGCGTGCGGACCGGGCTCCAGAGGCGTCGGCCTGCGCCGCTGCGCGCCAGCCGGACGCCCGCGCGCCCGCCCAAGGCCGGCGTCGGGCATCGCTTCTCGGCCTTTTGGCTAAGATCAAGTGTAGTATCTGTTCTTATCAGTTTAATATCTGATACGTCCCCCATCGGGGGACCACATATTAAACGGATTTTTGGAACAGGGAGCTGGATCAGGAGCTTGCTCCGTCCTCTCCACGCATCGGCCCGGTATTGCAGCGCCTCCGGGAACGGTGCACTACCTTCTCTCAGCGGTGAAAAGACAGACGTAGCTAGCAAGCAAGCGAGGTGGACCGGAGCTCCTTCCTCTCCGGTCTCGTCTCTCGTCCATCTGTGTGTCTCTGTGTCTCTCTCTCTCCCCCTCCCCGTTCCCGTGCTCCCTCCGTGCACTTTCCCGCGCCTCGACTCTCTCGGCAAGCAGGCCGGCCCCCTTTTCGGCTCCCGTGCGTTTTCCCTCCAAAAAACTTAGTTTTTTCCTCCTTTTTCCAGGGAGGCAGGCGTGGCTGTGTGTGTGTGTGTGTGTGTGTGTGTGTGTGTGTGTGTGTGTGTGTGTGTGTGTGTGTGTGTGTGTGTGTCCCCGTCCTTGCAGGCGGGCCCCTTTCGACAGCCGGCCGTTTTCCCTCCAAAAAACTTAGTATATACACCTTTTCTTTCTTTTTTTCGGCAGGCAGGCAGGTGTGTGTGTGTCCCCGTCCCTCCCGAGAGAGCGCTGCCCCTTGCCTCTGCCCGCAGGTGCCGACGGTCCGCTTTCGCTTGCAGCTCACTCGGCACGGCTGCTGCTGGTGGGAGGGGCCTAAGCTAAGGAGGCCGGCCGGCTGGCGCCCCCCGCGGCTGCGGTCGTTGTCGGGCCGTTGACAGGAGATCAAAGAGCAGGGCCCCCGCCCGGGACTGGCGGGCAGGCAGGCGAGCAAGCAGGCAGGCAAGAGAGGGGGAGAGCGGAGTCCGGGCGGCCGGCAGCCGCGTGCGGACCGGGCTCCAGAGGCGTCGGCCTGCGCCGCTGCGCGCCAGCCGGACGCCCGCGCGCCCGCCCAAGGCCGGCGTCGGGCATCGCTTCTCGGCCTTTTGGCTAAGATCAAGGTTTAAGCCGGCAAGCCCGCAATTCCGAGGTCTTAGTCCAGGGGGTCGGGAAGGCGACGGGAGGAGCGGACGAGGAGCGGACGAGGAGCTGGCGAGGAGCTGACGAGGAGTTGGAGTTGCTGTGTATCCGGGCCGGAGGACTGCTGCGTGAGGGGAGCGTTGGAGGCAGACGAGTCGGAGGATACCGGGTTGACGGATTCCTGTTCCTGGGAAGGCGGCGATGGGCGAGCGGAGTGGCGGAATGGTGGCGGGAGACCCTCGGTCCCGGGAGGGACGAATGAGGGACTCTGTGCGGTTTGTGCTGCGGGATTTGGAGGTCGGACGGACTTTTTTGGATCGAGCGGTGTTTGCACGTCGGATTTTGGTGGAGACTTTTTCTTTGAAGGTGGAGGATGTTTTATGTTTCCAGGACTTTGTGGGGAAAGGTACAGTGGATCTGACTTTGGCATCGGCTGTGATTTGTCGGAAGGTTTGGGAGAAGGCATTGGCAATCAAGGATTGTGAACCGCTGAATGTTTTTTATTTGGAGCCGCTGTTTGAAAGGGAGTTGAGGCCATTGCAAGTGCATGTGTTCGACCCCTTTGTGCCGGAGGAAGAGGTGCGATTCTTTTTGAAGCGGTTTGTTGATGTACAGGGTCCGGGACATAAAGTTTTTGATGCAGGCGGCTATTGGAACTGCAGGCGGAGGTACTTAGTCCGCTTCCGGGCCAGTGCGGGACTGGGGGGGGCCGTGGTGCATCCGCCAGCAAATTTTATGATTGGTGCGAGTCGTGGGTATCTGTTTTACCCGGGTCAGCCAGGTGGCTGTCGGAGGTGTGGTAAGGAGGGGCATGTGGTTGCAACTTGTCCATGTATAATATGTAGAAGGTGTGGGGAGGAGGGGCATGTGGGGGCAAACTGTAAGAAAGAGCCTGTGTGTAATCTATGTGGCGAGAAGGGGCACATGTATAATCGGTGTTCGGGAAAGGTTCGAACATATGCACAGGCTGCATCAGCGGGGCCAGTGCCTTCGAGGGCGCAGCCGGGGACGGACAAGCAGGATACAGTCAGGGTTGCAGGAACATCGAGGGACGAGGAGGTGACTGGTCGGGTTGAGGGTTTGGGGAGTGACGATATGGATATCGTGCCAGAAACTGTGGGGACACCGGGAGAGGAGCTGGGAGAGGGGAGTCTGTCGCAGACTTTGGCGATGGTTGTGGGTTTGGCGGAGGCTTCTGGGGGGAAGGTTCAGGAGGATGAAGGGAAGGTGGGAGAAGGGTCTAAAGGTTTAGTGGAAGGGGTTTCATGGGCAGAAGTAATGTCTGCGGAAGAAGGAAGGAAGGAGGCGCAGGAGATAAGAGCAAAGCGGAAGTCGAAGAGGAAGCCGGAGGGGGAGGAACAACGGAGTAAGGCTAAGGGGGGTAGGATGAGTGTTGGTGACCCCAACCCCTTTGAGGTGTTGGCTGTGGAGGATTCGGAGGAGGACGGTGAGATGGAATGTTCGGGCAGGGAGACGCCAGGTCAGGCAAAGGTGGGGGATGCGACAGGGCAGACGAGTAGTGATGGGATTGGTAAGGGATCACTAGGAGCAGAGAGTAGTGAAGGGGCAGTAGAGACACCCGGGGAGGGTGGATCTGGAGTAGTTCGGGACACGAGGCAAGAGAGGGAGGCTAGGGCTATAGAATTCCAGAAGGTGTTAGGCCGTTGGGCCATACCACGGGTAGATCGTATTCAATGGTCTAAGGGGAAGGAGACTCCGTGGGACAGGGATGTAGATGAGGGGTGTAGTGCTGACGTTTGGACAGTACCCTGTAGATTGGATTGTAATGTTCGTGACGAGGGCATTATAGCGGAACTGCATTCCCGGGAGAGGTTTTATGACTCTCTAAAGTTCGAATATCAACTTGAGGGGTCTCGGGTGACGGCAGTGAGGGTGTCAGGAGATAGGGCGATAGAGTGTGCTAGGGCGTTGAATGAACTTCATGCAGCTTTGAAAAGGAGGAAAGAGCGGATGAAGGGGGGAAAGGGTGCGGAGGGGACGGGATGATTTGCATAAAGGGCGGGATTATGGATATGAGGGAAGGAGCATTCTGGTGTCAGTTTGTGGAAGGGTATGGGTGGAGACGTATTTTGGACTGTGGGCGAGGGCCGAAGGATGTTATTGCTTTGTTATGTATGTCTTGGGGGGTTTGACGTGGGTGGGGTGTGGTATGATATGAGGATATGCTGTGCGGGATGGTTAGTTTGTGTTACCCTGGGTGGAGGTATGGGTTTGTTATGGGGGGTTTGGTTTGTGGGATGGTTTGTTTCGTTTGTACATTTGTGGTTGTGTTGTTTATGTTTGGTGACGATTGTTGAATGTTTGACCTTTATGAACTGTTTTTCAATAAAAAAAAAAAAAAAAAAAAAATCTGTTCTTATCAGTTTAATATCTGATACGTCCCCCATCGGGGGACCACATATTAAACGGATTTTTGGAACAGGGAGCTGGATCAGGAGCTTGCTCCGTCCTCTCCACGCATCGGCCCGGTATTGCAGCGCCTCCGGGAACGGTGCACTACCTTCTCTCAGCGGTGAAAAGACAGACGTAGCTAGCAAGCAAGCGAGGTGGACCGGAGCTCCTTCCTCTCCGGTCTCGTCTCTCGTCCATCTGTGTGTCTCTGTGTCTCTCTCTCTCCCCCTCCCCGTTCCCGTGCTCCCTCCGTGCACTTTCCCGCGCCTCGACTCTCTCGGCAAGCAGGCCGGCCCCCTTTTCGGCTCCCGTGCGTTTTCCCTCCAAAAAACTTAGTTTTTTCCTCCTTTTTCCAGGGAGGCAGGCGTGGCTTGTGTGTGTGTGTGTGTGTGTGTGTGTGTGTGTGTGTGTGTGTGTGTGTGTGTCCCCGTCCTTGCAGGCGGGCCCCTTTCGACAGCCGGCCGTTTTCCCTCCAAAAAACTTAGTATATACACCTTTTCTTTCTTTTTTTCGGCAGGCAGGCAGGTGTGTGTGTGTCCCCGTCCCTCCCGAGAGAGCGCTGCCCCTTGCCTCTGCCCGCAGGTGCCGACGGTCCGCTTTCGCTTGCAGCTCACTCGGCACGGCTGCTGCTGGTGGGAGGGGCCTAAGCTAAGGAGGCCGGCCGGCTGGCGCCCCCCGCGGCTGCGGTCGTTGTCGGGCCGTTGACAGGAGATCAAAGAGCAGGGCCCCCGCCCGGGACTGGCGGGCAGGCAGGCGAGCAAGCAGGCAGGCAAGAGAGGGGGAGAGCGGAGTCCGGGCGGCCGGCAGCCGCGTGCGGACCGGGCTCCAGAGGCGTCGGCCTGCGCCGCTGCGCGCCAGCCGGACGCCCGCGCGCCCGCCCAAGGCCGGCGTCGGGCATCGCTTCTCGGCCTTTTGGCTAAGATCAAGTGTAGTATCTGTTCTTATCAGTTTAATATCTGATACGTCCCCCATCGGGGGACCACATATTAAACGGATTTTTGGAACAGGGAGCTGGATCAGGAGCTTGCTCCGTCCTCTCCACGCATCGGCCCGGTATTGCAGCGCCTCCGGGAACGGTGCACTACCTTCTCTCAGCGGTGAAAAGACAGACGTAGCTAGCAAGCAAGCGAGGTGGACCGGAGCTCCTTCCTCTCCGGTCTCGTCTCTCGTCCATCTGTGTGTCTCTGTGTCTCTCTCTCTCCCCCTCCCCGTTCCCGTGCTCCCTCCGTGCACTTTCCCGCGCCTCGACTCTCTCGGCAAGCAGGCCGGCCCCCTTTTCGGCTCCCGTGCGTTTTCCCTCCAAAAAACTTAGTTTTTTCCTCCTTTTTCCAGGGAGGCAGGCGTGGCTTGTGTGTGTGTGTGTGTGTGTGTGTGTGTGTGTGTCCCCGTCCTTGCAGGCGGGCCCCTTTCGACAGCCGGCCGTTTTCCCTCCAAAAAACTTAGTATATACACCTTTTCTTTCTTTTTTTCGGCAGGCAGGCAGGTGTGTGTGTGTCCCCGTCCCTCCCGAGAGAGCGCTGCCCCTTGCCTCTGCCCGCAGGTGCCGACGGTCCGCTTTCGCTTGCAGCTCACTCGGCACGGCTGCTGCTGGTGGGAGGGGCCTAAGCTAAGGAGGCCGGCCGGCTGGCGCCCCCCGCGGCTGCGGTCGTTGTCGGGCCGTTGACAGGAGATCAAAGAGCAGGGCCCCCGCCCGGGACTGGCGGGCAGGCAGGCGAGCAAGCAGGCAGGCAAGAGAGGGGGAGAGCGGAGTCCGGGCGGCCGGCAGCCGCGTGCGGACCGGGCTCCAGAGGCGTCGGCCTGCGCCGCTGCGCGCCAGCCGGACGCCCGCGCGCCCGCCCAAGGCCGGCGTCGGGCATCGCTTCTCGGCCTTTTGGCTAAGATCAAGTGTAGTATCTGTTCTTATCAGTTTAATATCTGATACGTCCCCCATCGGGGGACCACATATTAAACGGATTTTTGGAACAGGGAGCTGGATCAGGAGCTTGCTCCGTCCTCTCCACGCATCGGCCCGGTATTGCAGCGCCTCCGGGAACGGTGCACTACCTTCTCTCAGCGGTGAAAAGACAGACGTAGCTAGCAAGCAAGCGAGGTGGACCGGAGCTCCTTCCTCTCCGGTCTCGTCTCTCGTCCATCTGTGTGTCTCTGTGTCTCTCTCTCTCCCCCTCCCCGTTCCCGTGCTCCCTCCGTGCACTTTCCCGCGCCTCGACTCTCTCGGCAAGCAGGCCGGCCCCCTTTTCGGCTCCCGTGCGTTTTCCCTCCAAAAAACTTAGTTTTTTCCTCCTTTTTCCAGGGAGGCAGGCGTGGCTTGTGTGTGTGTGTGTGTGTGTGTGTGTGTGTGTGTGTGTGTGTGTGTGTGTGTGTCCCCGTCCTTGCAGGCGGGCCCCTTTCGACAGCCGGCCGTTTTCCCTCCAAAAAACTTAGTATATACACCTTTTCTTTCTTTTTTTCGGCAGGCAGGCAGGTGTGTGTGTGTCCCCGTCCCTCCCGAGAGAGCGCTGCCCCTTGCCTCTGCCCGCAGGTGCCGACGGTCCGCTTTCGCTTGCAGCTCACTCGGCACGGCTGCTGCTGGTGGGAGGGGCCTAAGCTAAGGAGGCCGGCCGGCTGGCGCCCCCCGCGGCTGCGGTCGTTGTCGGGCCGTTGACAGGAGATCAAAGAGCAGGGCCCCCGCCCGGGACTGGCGGGCAGGCAGGCGAGCAAGCAGGCAGGCAAGAGAGGGGGAGAGCGGAGTCCGGGCGGCCGGCAGCCGCGTGCGGACCGGGCTCCAGAGGCGTCGGCCTGCGCCGCTGCGCGCCAGCCGGACGCCCGCGCGCCCGCCCAAGGCCGGCGTCGGGCATCGCTTCTCGGCCTTTTGGCTAAGATCAAGTGTAGTATCTGTTCTTATCAGTTTAATATCTGATACGTCCCCCATCGGGGGACCACATATTAAACGGATTTTTGGAACAGGGAGCTGGATCAGGAGCTTGCTCCGTCCTCTCCACGCATCGGCCCGGTATTGCAGCGCCTCCGGGAACGGTGCACTACCTTCTCTCAGCGGTGAAAAGACAGACGTAGCTAGCAAGCAAGCGAGGTGGACCGGAGCTCCTTCCTCTCCGGTCTCGTCTCTCGTCCATCTGTGTGTCTCTGTGTCTCTCTCTCTCCCCCTCCCCGTTCCCGTGCTCCCTCCGTGCACTTTCCCGCGCCTCGACTCTCTCGGCAAGCAGGCCGGCCCCCTTTTCGGCTCCCGTGCGTTTTCCCTCCAAAAAACTTAGTTTTTTCCTCCTTTTTCCAGGGAGGCAGGCGTGGCTTGTGTGTGTGTGTGTGTGTGTGTGTGTGTGTGTGTGTGTGTGTGTGTGTGTGTGTGTGTGTGTGTCCCCGTCCTTGCAGGCGGGCCCCTTTCGACAGCCGGCCGTTTTCCCTCCAAAAAACTTAGTATATACACCTTTTCTTTCTTTTTTTCGGCAGGCAGGCAGGTGTGTGTGTGTCCCCGTCCCTCCCGAGAGAGCGCTGCCCCTTGCCTCTGCCCGCAGGTGCCGACGGTCCGCTTTCGCTTGCAGCTCACTCGGCACGGCTGCTGCTGGTGGGAGGGGCCTAAGCTAAGGAGGCCGGCCGGCTGGCGCCCCCCGCGGCTGCGGTCGTTGTCGGGCCGTTGACAGGAGATCAAAGAGCAGGGCCCCCGCCCGGGACTGGCGGGCAGGCAGGCGAGCAAGCAGGCAGGCAAGAGAGGGGGAGAGCGGAGTCCGGGCGGCCGGCAGCCGCGTGCGGACCGGGCTCCAGAGGCGTCGGCCTGCGCCGCTGCGCGCCAGCCGGACGCCCGCGCGCCCGCCCAAGGCCGGCGTCGGGCATCGCTTCTCGGCCTTTTGGCTAAGATCAAGTGTAGTATCTGTTCTTATCAGTTTAATATCTGATACGTCCCCCATCGGGGGACCACATATTAAACGGATTTTTGGAACAGGGAGCTGGATCAGGAGCTTGCTCCGTCCTCTCCACGCATCGGCCCGGTATTGCAGCGCCTCCGGGAACGGTGCACTACCTTCTCTCAGCGGTGAAAAGACAGACGTAGCTAGCAAGCAAGCGAGGTGGACCGGAGCTCCTTCCTCTCCGGTCTCGTCTCTCGTCCATCTGTGTGTCTCTGTGTCTCTCTCTCTCCCCCTCCCCGTTCCCGTGCTCCCTCCGTGCACTTTCCCGCGCCTCGACTCTCTCGGCAAGCAGGCCGGCCCCCTTTTCGGCTCCCGTGCGTTTTCCCTCCAAAAAACTTAGTTTTTTCCTCCTTTTTCCAGGGAGGCAGGCGTGGCTTGTGTGTGTGTGTGTGTGTGTGTGTGTGTGTGTGTGTGTGTGTGTGTGTGTGTGTCCCCGTCCTTGCAGGCGGGCCCCTTTCGACAGCCGGCCGTTTTCCCTCCAAAAAACTTAGTATATACACCTTTTCTTTCTTTTTTTCGGCAGGCAGGCAGGTGTGTGTGTGTCCCCGTCCCTCCCGAGAGAGCGCTGCCCCTTGCCTCTGCCCGCAGGTGCCGACGGTCCGCTTTCGCTTGCAGCTCACTCGGCACGGCTGCTGCTGGTGGGAGGGGCCTAAGCTAAGGAGGCCGGCCGGCTGGCGCCCCCCGCGGCTGCGGTCGTTGTCGGGCCGTTGACAGGAGATCAAAGAGCAGGGCCCCCGCCCGGGACTGGCGGGCAGGCAGGCGAGCAAGCAGGCAGGCAAGAGAGGGGGAGAGCGGAGTCCGGGCGGCCGGCAGCCGCGTGCGGACCGGGCTCCAGAGGCGTCGGCCTGCGCCGCTGCGCGCCAGCCGGACGCCCGCGCGCCCGCCCAAGGCCGGCGTCGGGCATCGCTTCTCGGCCTTTTGGCTAAGATCAAGTGTAGTATCTGTTCTTATCAGTTTAATATCTGATACGTCCCCCATCGGGGGACCACATATTAAACGGATTTTTGGAACAGGGAGCTGGATCAGGAGCTTGCTCCGTCCTCTCCACGCATCGGCCCGGTATTGCAGCGCCTCCGGGAACGGTGCACTACCTTCTCTCAGCGGTGAAAAGACAGACGTAGCTAGCAAGCAAGCGAGGTGGACCGGAGCTCCTTCCTCTCCGGTCTCGTCTCTCGTCCATCTGTGTGTCTCTGTGTCTCTCTCTCTCCCCCTCCCCGTTCCCGTGCTCCCTCCGTGCACTTTCCCGCGCCTCGACTCTCTCGGCAAGCAGGCCGGCCCCCTTTTCGGCTCCCGTGCGTTTTCCCTCCAAAAAACTTAGTTTTTTCCTCCTTTTTCCAGGGAGGCAGGCGTGGCTTGTGTGTGTGTGTGTGTGTGTGTGTGTGTGTGTGTGTGTGTGTGTGTGTGTGTGTGTGTGTGTCCCCGTCCTTGCAGGCGGGCCCCTTTCGACAGCCGGCCGTTTTCCCTCCAAAAAACTTAGTATATACACCTTTTCTTTCTTTTTTTCGGCAGGCAGGCAGGTGTGTGTGTGTCCCCGTCCCTCCCGAGAGAGCGCTGCCCCTTGCCTCTGCCCGCAGGTGCCGACGGTCCGCTTTCGCTTGCAGCTCACTCGGCACGGCTGCTGCTGGTGGGAGGGGCCTAAGCTAAGGAGGCCGGCCGGCTGGCGCCCCCCGCGGCTGCGGTCGTTGTCGGGCCGTTGACAGGAGATCAAAGAGCAGGGCCCCCGCCCGGGACTGGCGGGCAGGCAGGCGAGCAAGCAGGCAGGCAAGAGAGGGGGAGAGCGGAGTCCGGGCGGCCGGCAGCCGCGTGCGGACCGGGCTCCAGAGGCGTCGGCCTGCGCCGCTGCGCGCCAGCCGGACGCCCGCGCGCCCGCCCAAGGCCGGCGTCGGGCATCGCTTCTCGGCCTTTTGGCCAAGACCAGGGGAGAGATCGTTGGACCGCTACCAGTGCCTGCAGACTTTTGGATCCAGAGGGAATTTTCGTGTTGCTGGTTCCTGTTTTCCGGAGAGTTGCTTTTTCTTGCAAGGAGGATACTTTTGAAGACCTTTGAGAAGAGTGTCGGAAGGCTGTTTTCCCGCAATGGCCGAGGGCCAGGCCCCCCCCGGGTGGGCCAGCCAGGCTCCTCGGCTGAAATGGACCTTGCGTTTTAAATGGGTGAGAGAGAAAGAAATGATGGGTAGATATGAGTTTGAATGCAAGATTTTGTTTGGAATTCTGAAAGCGATACCTATTGAAGTGAAGTGTTTGCAAGGAAACAGGCCTTTTGGCTTTTTTGATGTGACCTTTAATAATGACCAGATCTATAAGAGAGTCTCTGGGAAGTGTGAGGAAATGGTGAATGATGAACTGTTACGGGACTTTGAGATTTTGGGTCTGGCTCAGGATGATGTGCGATTTATAATCGTAACTATGCATGACCCCTTCATTGAGGATGACATTATCACTGCTTACCTGTGGATGCATGTGGATGTCCTGGCAGGCCCCCAGATAATTGGTGACAGATTCCGGGTCTGGAACGGGAGGCGCAGATACCAGGTGCGGCTCAGGCGGAATGTTGGGCGCGCGGACGGGTTCTCGCACCCCCCGTCGGCTTTCTTCCTGGGTCAAAGCAAAGGTTACATTTATTATCAGAACCAGCCGTCCTACTGCAGGAAGTGTTGTTCCTTCGGCCACATGGACAAAGACTGCACTGCCACCTCCTGTTCGAGGTGTGGAGCACGGGACCACACTAAAGGGAGATGTTTCCAGAAAACTTGCTCTCTGTGTGGGGATACAAACCATCTGTATAGAGAATGCGTATGGAGAGACCCGGAGATGGCCAGGGAACAAGAGAGAGGCTTCCCAGATGCCGCACCGGTGGAATCTGACTCGGAGCAAGAAGGAGATGAGGAAGACGAAAGAAGAGAGGAAGGCAAAGGAACTGAGAGGACAGAGGGGAACAGGAATGAAAACGTCGAAACAGGTGACGGCAAAGAGATCGAGGGTGAGGAGAGAGCAGAAGTGGATGTGAGTGAAGCATCAGACACCGGTTTGGACAGCAGCGGTAGCTTACCTGCTGGTCAGGTGGCTAGAGCCGTGGACCTGTTCGAGCACCTGCCGCAAGATGGCCTGGCGATGGACCTGGGTGACTTCGACCTGGAGGGGAATGTGGCAGTCCAGAAAAGGCCAAGGGAGGATTCCGAAGAAGAGCTGCCTGCGGGGGAGGAGAAGAAGGCCAAGGAGGACGCTCACGCAGAGGAGGATGTAGAAGAAGGCATGGCGATGGAATCCTCCCCTGAGCGGGAGGAGGCTGCAGTGTCGCATTGGGGTCAGAAGGGGCACCTGTTAAAAGAAAGAGTACCGGAGTCGCCTTACCTGCGCTGCGTTTCGGTGGCTCCGAGCGTGGTGCAGTCCACTTCAGAGGAGGAGGGCTCAACCCCTTATAGGACAAGTGACACAAGTTCTTCGGAGACGGACAGCTCTGCAGAACCAGATGTGGATCCTGGGGGGAGAGATGGTGGGAGGTCGAGATGACCTTCAAAATTTTAACTGTAAATGTTAGAGGATTGAAAAATAGGTCTAAAAGGATTGCTGTGTTTAAAATTTTGCGTGAAAATAAGTTTGATATATGTTTTTTACAGGAAGTGCATTTGGGTGGTGATACAGATGTGAAGCGGTTTTCTAAAGATTGGGATTCGGGGAAGTCCTTTTGGTGTGTGGGGGGAGTACATTCTTCTGGGGTTGGTATATTATTTGGGAACAACCACATTGAGGTTACAGAAACTTATTTTGTGCGGCCAGGGAGAATTCTTGTGGTGGATGGGGTATACCTAAACATAAAAATGAGATTCATAGTCGTCTATGCACCGGCGGATAGGACATCAAGGGGGGGCTTCTTTTCAGACTTAGTCCCCTGGTGTGTAACTAATAGAAAATTAGTGATTGCCGGTGATTTTAATGAAGATCTAAATAAAAGAACAGCAGGATCCCGAGAAATTAACAAACTGTTGAGGGATTTTGACCTTTTTGATAGTTTTAGTCTCAAAGGGCCTGCAGCAGTAGGGTTGATTCCCCCAGTTACTTGGAGGAACGCAGCAGGGGCCGCCAAAAGATTGGATTACGTGTTCCTGTCTCGAGGGTTGGTGATTGCTAAAGCCTCGGTCGTACCTTTTTATTTTTCCGATCACGAATTGCTGGTGGTAGAGGTGGAAGGGGTGGGGGTCAAGTTTGGTCCAGGTTACTGGAAATTAAACACAGCCGTGCTGAGTGAGGACGGCTACAAAGAGCTAATTAGAGCCAAATGGTCCTTTTGGTTAGGACAGAAACAAGACTGGCCGTCACTAATTCAATGGTGGGAGTATGTTAAGTGGCAGGTGAAGGAAATCTCAATCCGGTATTGTAAGCGCCGAAACCAAAGAAAGAACTTTGAAGTGAGAAGGCTTCAAAAAGAGCTGGAAAACATGTATGAGGAGACAAACAAAGGTGCAGATTTTAATTTCTCGAAGGCCCAGGAGCTGAAGGCGCGACTTAGAGAACTTTACCTTAGACAACCCAGAGAGCTTTTAATCAGAGCTGGCATCGGCTTTCTGGATGGACAAGAAGAGGTCTCAGGTTTGCTCTTTAAATCAGTCAAAGCCAAGCGGGTTAAAAGAGCATTCGGGAGTTTGTTTACTGCAGAGGGGGAGGTGGTAAGTACTCCGTATGAAATGTTGGATGAAGCCGTAAAGTATTTTACTACTTACTTCAATAAGAGGGAGGGGGAGCCTGTAAAGGGGGTTGGTGGTTTGGAGCACATTGAGAAGAAGGTCAGTGCTGAGGAAAACAGGGCTCTAGTGACACGCATTGAGCTAGCCGAAGTTGAGGGGGCGACTCGGAGAATGAAAACTGGGAAAGTTCCGGGGGTTGACGGCATCCCGGTAGAATTTTACCTGACTTTCTGGGATTTGATAGGGTCATCACTGCTCGAAGTTTTTCAAGCAATTCTAGATGGTGGAGCTTTGGGAGACACAATGGCACAGGGAGTTCTGTCTCTATTATTTAAGAAAGGTGATCCTAAGAGGCTAGAAAATTGGAGGCCTATCCAATTATTGTGTGTCGAATATAAAATCTTGGCAAAAATCTTGTGTGATAGGATAAGGAAAGTTCTGCCATCAGTAATACAGCCGGATCAGACCTGCGGCGTGGCGGGTAGGTCCCTACACTGGAACCTTGGCCTGCTCAGAGATACCATTGCTTGGGCAGAAGACAGACATCAGTGTCTGTTGATAGCCAGTCTTGACCAAGAGAAGGCATTTGATAGGGTGGATCATCAATGCTTATGGGATGTGTTAGATCGTTATGGAGTCAGCGGTAGTTTCATCTCTTGGCTGAAGGCCCTGTATGGAGGTGCTTCCACCAGAGTCAACATAAACGGTTTTATGAGTGAACCCTTTGATGTAAGCAAGGGCGTCAGACAAGGCTGTCCTTTGTCTCCAATTTTATATGTAGTCTACATAGAGCCACTATTGGAGTTGATAAGACGAGATAGAAGGGTTGAGGGCATAGTGATCCCGGGAAGCGGAGGCCTCCAAACTAAAGTGTTGGCCTACGCGGATGATGTTGTCCTAACTTTGAGCTCAGATAGAAGTCTTTTAGTCGCACTGGAGCTGATAGAAGTCTTCAACCAATGCACAGGTGCAAGATTGAACAGAAATAAGAGCAGTGTGCAGTATTTCGGCCCTTGGAGTAATAGGGATGAGGTGGTAGGAGGTCTGTCTCTGGAAATGGATTCTTTGAAAATATTGGGAGTGCAGTTTGACAGGGAAGGGACTGGAAGAAGGAATTGGGAGACTCGTTTATCCCAGGTGAATAGCAAACTTGGCCTATGGAAGAAAAGATCACTGTCCTATTCAGGGAAGGTTGTGGTACTGAAAGGTGACATTTTACCAAGTCTTGTGCACATTGCAAAGGTCTTTCCTATGCCTGCTTGTTTTAGACGCTCCTTAACTAAGATGGTGTTTGATTTTGTATGGGGGGGTGGTTATGAGTATGTGAAGCGTCTAGATATGTACAGGGACATCAGGGAGGGAGGTAGAGAAGTCCCAGATTTACCCATTAAACTAGATGCCATATTTGTGGCTGACCTTTGTAAAGCGGTAGATGACAAGATCTCATATAAACATCAGTTCTTTGTCCGGCTTTGGTTCGCCTGGGTCGTCAAGCCTTCAGAAGTGTGGAGGAACGACGTTCCCAAGGCTGAAATTTTACCGTGGTTCTACGAACATGCGGCAGCATGGTTAAGGAAGTACGCAAAAGATGCGGACAGGTCAGTGATTGTCTCTCATAGGCTCTTATATAAGACAGCTAAGAGCAATGAAAAGGGAACAAATGTGGTGGTTCCGACTGATGTCTGGAAAAGGGTGCAACCTAAGAGCCTGGATAACAGGCTCAAAGACTTAAATTGGATGTGTGTTTGGGGACGTCTGCCTGTAAGGGAGGTAATGCACAGACATAAGCTGGCGCGTTCAGCGACTTGTCCAAGACCGCAATGTGCAGAGGTGGAGTCAATCACTCATGTGTTCTGGGGTTGCAGAATTGCAAAAGCAGTGTGGGGGCAGATGTCGGATCTTTTTAATAAACTGGAACCGGGGTTTGTTCTATCTGGGGATAAAATCTTGAGACGGTGGGGCAGGTCTTCAAGAACTGCGAGACATGACCTTGTAACCTGGTTTTTAATCAGTATGGTAAAATTTGTGTTATGGGGATCGAGAAACAATCTGGTCAAACATGGCCATGTGGAAGGGGCTGGGGCAATATGTGGGAGGGTTCGTTTTGAGCTGCAGAAGATGTTGTCAGTAGAAGTGCGTAGGTGGGGTTTTCACGCAGCAAAAGAAAAATGGAAACCGCTGCTGGATTAATGGAATAAGTTTTGCCGTTTGTGGATTGTGATTTATGTTCTGTGATTTTGTCTTGTATTGTCATAATAAATGTAAAAAAAAAAAAAAAAATCTGTTCTTATCAGTTTAATATCTGATACGTCCCCCATCGGGGGACCACATATTAAACGGATTTTTGGAACAGGGAGCTGGATCAGGAGCTTGCTCCGTCCTCTCCACGCATCGGCCCGGTATTGCAGCGCCTCCGGGAACGGTGCACTACCTTCTCTCAGCGGTGAAAAGACAGACGTAGCTAGCAAGCAAGCGAGGTGGACCGGAGCTCCTTCCTCTCCGGTCTCGTCTCTCGTCCATCTGTGTGTCTCTGTGTCTCTCTCTCTCCCCCTCCCCGTTCCCGTGCTCCCTCCGTGCACTTTCCCGCGCCTCGACTCTCTCGGCAAGCAGGCCGGCCCCCTTTTCGGCTCCCGTGCGTTTTCCCTCCAAAAAACTTAGTTTTTTCCTCCTTTTTCCAGGGAGGCAGGCGTGGCTTGTGTGTGTGTGTGTGTGTGTGTGTGTGTGTGTGTGTGTGTGTGTGTGTGTGTGTGTGTGTGTGTGTGTCCCCGTCCTTGCAGGCGGGCCCCTTTCGACAGCCGGCCGTTTTCCCTCCAAAAAACTTAGTATATACACCTTTTCTTTCTTTTTTTCGGCAGGCAGGCAGGTGTGTGTGTGTCCCCGTCCCTCCCGAGAGAGCGCTGCCCCTTGCCTCTGCCCGCAGGTGCCGACGGTCCGCTTTCGCTTGCAGCTCACTCGGCACGGCTGCTGCTGGTGGGAGGGGCCTAAGCTAAGGAGGCCGGCCGGCTGGCGCCCCCCGCGGCTGCGGTCGTTGTCGGGCCGTTGACAGGAGATCAAAGAGCAGGGCCCCCGCCCGGGACTGGCGGGCAGGCAGGCGAGCAAGCAGGCAGGCAAGAGAGGGGGAGAGCGGAGTCCGGGCGGCCGGCAGCCGCGTGCGGACCGGGCTCCAGAGGCGTCGGCCTGCGCCGCTGCGCGCCAGCCGGACGCCCGCGCGCCCGCCCAAGGCCGGCGTCGGGCATCGCTTCTCGGCCTTTTGGCTAAGATCAAGTGTAGTATCTGTTCTTATCAGTTTAATATCTGATACGTCCCCCATCGGGGGACCACATATTAAACGGATTTTTGGAACAGGGAGCTGGATCAGGAGCTTGCTCCGTCCTCTCCACGCATCGGCCCGGTATTGCAGCGCCTCCGGGAACGGTGCACTACCTTCTCTCAGCGGTGAAAAGACAGACGTAGCTAGCAAGCAAGCGAGGTGGACCGGAGCTCCTTCCTCTCCGGTCTCGTCTCTCGTCCATCTGTGTGTCTCTGTGTCTCTCTCTCTCCCCCTCCCCGTTCCCGTGCTCCCTCCGTGCACTTTCCCGCGCCTCGACTCTCTCGGCAAGCAGGCCGGCCCCCTTTTCGGCTCCCGTGCGTTTTCCCTCCAAAAAACTTAGTTTTTTCCTCCTTTTTCCAGGGAGGCAGGCGTGGCTTGTGTGTGTGTGTGTGTGTGTGTGTGTGTGTGTGTGTGTGTGTGTGTGTGTGTGTGTCCCCGTCCTTGCAGGCGGGCCCCTTTCGACAGCCGGCCGTTTTCCCTCCAAAAAACTTAGTATATACACCTTTTCTTTCTTTTTTTCGGCAGGCAGGCAGGTGTGTGTGTGTCCCCGTCCCTCCCGAGAGAGCGCTGCCCCTTGCCTCTGCCCGCAGGTGCCGACGGTCCGCTTTCGCTTGCAGCTCACTCGGCACGGCTGCTGCTGGTGGGAGGGGCCTAAGCTAAGGAGGCCGGCCGGCTGGCGCCCCCCGCGGCTGCGGTCGTTGTCGGGCCGTTGACAGGAGATCAAAGAGCAGGGCCCCCGCCCGGGACTGGCGGGCAGGCAGGCGAGCAAGCAGGCAGGCAAGAGAGGGGGAGAGCGGAGTCCGGGCGGCCGGCAGCCGCGTGCGGACCGGGCTCCAGAGGCGTCGGCCTGCGCCGCTGCGCGCCAGCCGGACGCCCGCGCGCCCGCCCAAGGCCGGCGTCGGGCATCGCTTCTCGGCCTTTTGGCCAAGACCAGGGGAGAGATCGTTGGACCGCTACCAGTGCCTGCAGACTTTTGGATCCAGAGGGAATTTTCGTGTTGCTGGTTCCTGTTTTCCGGAGAGTTGCTTTTTCTTGCAAGGAGGATACTTTTGAAGACCTTTGAGAAGAGTGTCGGAAGGCTGTTTTCTCGCAATGGCCGAGGGCCAGGCCCCCCCCGGGTGGGCCAGCCAGGCTCCTCGGCTGAAATGGACCTTGCGTTTTAAATGGGTGAGAGAGAAAGAAATGATGGGTAGATATGAGTTTGAATGCAAGATTTTGTTTGGAATTCTGAAAGCGATACCTATTGAAGTGAAGTGTTTGCAAGGAAACAGGCCTTTTGGCTTTTTTGATGTGACCTTTAATAATGATCAGATTTATAAGAGAGTCTCTGGGATGTGTGAGGAAATGGTGAATGATGAACTGTTACGGGACTTTGAGATTTTGGGTCTGGCTCAGGATGATGTGCGATTTATAATCGTAACTATGCATGACCCCTTCATTGAGGATGACATTATCACTGCTTACCTGTGGATGCATGTGGATGTCCTGGCAGGCCCCCAGATAATTGGTGACAGATTCCGGGTCTGGAACGGGAGGCGCAGATACCAGGTGCGGCTCAGGCGGAATGTTGGGCGCGCGGACGGGTTCTCACACCCCCCGTCGGCTTTCTTCCTGGGTCAAAGCAAAGGTTACATTTATTATCAGAACCAGCCGTCCTACTGCAGGAAGTGTTGTTCCTTCGGCCACATGGACAAAGACTGCACTGCCACCTCCTGTTCGAGGTGTGGAGCACGGGACCACACTAAAGGGAGATGTTTCCAGAAAACTTGCTCTCTGTGTGGGGATACAAACCATCTGTATAGAGAATGCGTATGGAGAGACCCGGAGATGGCCAGGGAACAAGAGAGAGGCTTCCCAGATGCCGCACCGGTGGAATCTGACTCGGAGCAAGAAGGAGATGAGGAAGACGAAAGAAGAGAGGAAGGCAAAGGAACTGAGAAGACAGAGGGGAACAGGAATGAAAACGTCGAAACAGGTGACGGCAAAGAGATCGAGGGTGAAGAGAGAGCAGAGGTGGATGTGAGTGAAGCATCAGACACCGGTTTGGACAGCAGCGGTAGCTTACCTGCTGGTCAGGTGGCTAGAGCCGTGGACCTGTTCGAGCACCTGCCGCAAGATGACCTGGCGATGGACCTGGGTGACTTCGACCTGGAGGGGAATGTGGCAGTCCAGAAAAGGCCAAGGGAGGATTCCGAAGAAGAGCTGCCTGCGGGGGAGGAGAAGAAGGCCAAGGAGGACGTTCACGCAGAGGAGGGTGTAGAGGAAGGCATGGTGATGGAGTCCTCCCCTGAGCGGGAGGAGGCTGCAGTGTCGCATTGGGGTCAGAAGGGGCACCTGTCAAGAGAAAGAGTACCGGAGTCGCCTTACCTGCGCTGCGTTTCGGTGGCTCCGAGCGTGGTGCAGTCCACTTCTGAGGAGGAAGGCTCAACCCCTTATAGGACAAGTGACACAAGTTCTTCGGAGACGGACAGCTCTGCAGAACCAGATGTGGATCCTGGGGGGAGAGATGATGGGAGGTCGAGATGACCTTCAAAATCCTAACTGTAAATGTTAGGGGATTGAAAAATAGGTCGAAAAGGATTGCTGTGTTTAAAATTTTGCGTGAAAATAAGTTTGATATATGTTTTTTACAGGAAGTGCATTTGGGTGGTGATACAGATGTGAAGCGGTTCTCTAAAGATTGGGAATCGGGGAAGTCCTTTTGGTGTGTGGGGGGAGTACACTCTTCTGGGGTTGGTATATTATTTGGGAATAACCGCATTGATGTTACAGAAACTTACTTTGTGCGGCCAGGGAGAATTCTTGTGGTGGATGGGGTATACTTAAACACAAAAATGAGATTTATAGTCGTTTATGCACCGGCGGATAGGACATCAAGGGGGGGTTTCTTTGCAGACTTAGTCCCCTGGTGTGTGACTAATAGAAAACTAGTGATTGCCGGTGATTTTAATGAAGATCTAATTAAAAGAACAGCAGGATCCCTAGAAATTAACAAATTGTTGAGGGATTTTGACCTTTTTGATAGTTTTAGTTTTAAAGGGCCCGCAGCAGTAGGGTTGATTCCCCCAGTTACTTGGAGGAATGCAGCAGGGGCCGCCAAAAGATTGGATTACGTGTTCTTGTCTCGAGGGTTGGCGATTGCTAAAGCCTCGGTCATACCCTTTTATTTTTCCGATCACGAACTGCTGGTGGTGGAGGTGGAAGGTGTGGGGGTTAAGTTTGGTCCAGGTTACTGGAAATTAAACACAGCCGTGCTGAGTGAGGACGGTTACAAGGAGCTAATTAGAGACAAATGGTCCTTTTGGCTAGGACAGAAACAAGAGTGGCCGTCATTAATTCAATGGTGGGAGTATGTTAAGTGGCAGGTGAAGCAAATCTCAATTCGGTATTGTAAGCGCCGAAACCAAAGAAAGAACTTTGAAGTGAGAAGGCTTCAAAAAGAGTTGGAAAACATGTATGAGGAGACAAACAAAGGTGTAGATTTTAATTTCTCGAAAGCCCAGGAGCTGAAGGCGCGACTTAGAGAACTTTACCTTAGACAACCCAGAGAGCTTTTAATTAGAGCTGGCATCGGCTTTCTGGATGGACAAGAAGAGGTCTCAGGTCTGCTTTTTAAATCAGTTAAAGCCAAGCGGGTTAAAAGAGCATTCGGGAGTTTGTTTACTGCAGAGGGGGAGGTGGTAAGTACTCCGCATGGAATGTTGGATGAAGCCGTAAAGTACTTTACTACTTACTTTAATAAGAGGGAGGGGGAGTCAGTAAAGGGGGTTGGTGGTTTGGAGCACATTGAGAAGAAGGTCAGTGCGGAGGAAAATAGGGCTTTAGCGACACGCATTGAGCTAGCCGAAGCTGAGGGGGCGACTCGGAGAATGAAAACTGGGAAAGTTCCGGGGGTTGATGGCATCCCGGTAGAATTTTACCTGACTTTCTGGGATTTGATAGGCTCATCGCTGCTTGAAGTCTTTCAAGCAATTCTAGATGGTGGAGATTTGGGAGACACAATGGCACAGGGAGTTTTGTCTCTGTTATTTAAGAAAGGGGATCCTAAGAGGCTAGAAAATTGGAGGCCTATCCAATTATTGTGTGTCGAATACAAAATTTTGGCAAAAATATTGTGTGATAGGTTAAAGAAAGTCCTGCCATCAGTAATACAGCCGGATCAGACCTGTGGCGTGGCGGGTAGGTCCCTACACTGGAACCTTGGCCTGCTCAGAGATACTATTGCTTGGGCAGAAGACAGACATCAGTGTCTGTTGATAGCCAGTCTTGACCAAGAAAAGGCATTCGATAGGGTGGATCATCAATGCTTATGGGATGTGTTAGATCGTTATGGAGTCAGCAGCAGTTTCATCTCTTGGCTGAAGGCCCTGTATGGAGGTGCTTCCACCAGAGTCAACATAAATGGCTTTATGAGTGAACCCTTTGATGTAAGCAAGGGTGTCAGACAAGGCTGTCCTTTGTCCCCAATCTTATATGTGGTCTACGTAGAGCCACTACTGGAGATGATAAGACGAGATAGAAGGGTTGAGGGTATAGTGATCCCGGGAAGCGGAGGCCTCCAAACTAAAGTGTTGGCCTACGCGGATGATGTTGTCCTAACTTTGAGCTCAGACAGAAGCCTTTTAGTCGCACTGGAGCTGATAGAAGTCTTTAACCAATGCACAGGTGCAAGACTGAACAGAAATAAGAGCAGTGTGCAGTATTTCGGCCCATGGAGTAACAGGGATGAGGTGGTAGGAGGTCTGTCTCTAGAAATGAATTCCTTGAAGATACTAGGGGTGTGTTTTGATAGGGAAGGGGCTGGAAGAAGGAATTGGGAGACTCGGTTATCCCAGGTGAGTAGCAAACTCGGCCTATGGAAAAAAAGATCACTGTCCTATTCAGGGAAGGTTTTGGTTCTCAAAGGTGACATCTTACCAAGTCTCGTGCACATTGCAAAGGTCTTTCCTATGCCTGCTTGTTTCAGACGCTCCTTAACTAAGATGGTTTTTGATTTTGTATGGGGGGGTGGTTATGAGTATGTGAAGCGTCTAGATATGTACAGGGACATCAGTGAGGGAGGCAGAGAAGTCCCAGATTTACCCATTAAACTAGACGCCATATTTGTGGCCGATCTGTGTAAAGCGGTAGATGACAAGATCTTATACAAACATCAGTTCTTTGTTCGGCTCTGGTTCGCCTGGGTCGTCAGGCCTTCAGAAGTGTGGAGGAATGACGTTCCCAAGGCTGAAATCCTACCATGGTTCTACGAACATGCGGCCGTATGGTTAAGGAAGTACGCAAAAGATGCGGACAGGCCAGTGATTATCTCCCACAGGCTCTTATATAAGACAGCTAAGAGCAGTGAAAAGGGATCCAATGTTGTGGTTCCCACTGATGTATGGAAAAGGGTGCAACCTAAGAGCCTGGATAACAGGCTCAAAGATTTAAATTGGATGTGTGTGTGGGGACGTCTGCCAGTAAGGGAGGTGATGCACAGACATAAGCTGGCTCGTTCAGCGACTTGCCCAAGACCGCAATGTGCAGAGGTGGAGTCAATCACTCATGTGTTCTGGGGTTGCAGGATTGCAAAAGCAGTGTGGGGGCAGATGTCGGACCTTTTTGATAAATTGGAACCGGGGTTTGTTCTATCTGGAGATAAAATCCTGAGACGGTGGAGCAGGTCTTCAAGATCTGTGAGACGTGACCTTGTAATCTGGTTTTTAATCAGTATAGTAAAATTTGTGTTATGGGGATCGAGAAACAATCTGGTCAAACATGGTCATGTGGAAGGGGCTGGGGCAATATGTGGGAGGGTTCGTTTTGAGCTGCATAAGATGTTGTCAGTAGAGGTGCGTAGGTGGGGTTTTCACGCAGCAAAAGAAAAATGGAAACCGCTGTTGGACTAATGGAATAAGTTTTGCCGTTGGTGGATTGTGATTTATGTTCTGTGATTTTGTCTTGTATTGTTATAATAAATGTAAAAAAAAAAAAAAAAAATCTGTTCTTATCAGTTTAATATCTGATACGTCCCCCATCGGGGGACCACATATTAAACGGATTTTTGGAACAGGGAGCTGGATCAGGAGCTTGCTCCGTCCTCTCCACGCATCGGCCCGGTATTGCAGCGCCTCCGGGAACGGTGCACTACCTTCTCTCAGCGGTGAAAAGACAGACGTAGCTAGCAAGCAAGCGAGGTGGACCGGAGCTCCTTCCTCTCCGGTCTCGTCTCTCGTCCATCTGTGTGTCTCTGTGTCTCTCTCTCTCCCCCTCCCCGTTCCCGTGCTCCCTCCGTGCACTTTCCCGCGCCTCGACTCTCTCGGCAAGCAGGCCGGCCCCCTTTTCGGCTCCCGTGCGTTTTCCCTCCAAAAAACTTAGTTTTTTCCTCCTTTTTCCAGGGAGGCAGGCGTGGCTTGTGTGTGTGTGTGTGTGTGTGTGTGTGTGTGTGTGTGTGTGTGTGTGTGTGTCCCCGTCCTTGCAGGCGGGCCCCTTTCGACAGCCGGCCGTTTTCCCTCCAAAAAACTTAGTATATACACCTTTTCTTTCTTTTTTTCGGCAGGCAGGCAGGTGTGTGTGTGTCCCCGTCCCTCCCGAGAGAGCGCTGCCCCTTGCCTCTGCCCGCAGGTGCCGACGGTCCGCTTTCGCTTGCAGCTCACTCGGCACGGCTGCTGCTGGTGGGAGGGGCCTAAGCTAAGGAGGCCGGCCGGCTGGCGCCCCCCGCGGCTGCGGTCGTTGTCGGGCCGTTGACAGGAGATCAAAGAGCAGGGCCCCCGCCCGGGACTGGCGGGCAGGCAGGCGAGCAAGCAGGCAGGCAAGAGAGGGGGAGAGCGGAGTCCGGGCGGCCGGCAGCCGCGTGCGGACCGGGCTCCAGAGGCGTCGGCCTGCGCCGCTGCGCGCCAGCCGGACGCCCGCGCGCCCGCCCAAGGCCGGCGTCGGGCATCGCTTCTCGGCCTTTTGGCTAAGATCAAGTGTAGTATCTGTTCTTATCAGTTTAATATCTGATACGTCCCCCATCGGGGGACCACATATTAAACGGATTTTTGGAACAGGGAGCTGGATCAGGAGCTTGCTCCGTCCTCTCCACGCATCGGCCCGGTATTGCAGCGCCTCCGGGAACGGTGCACTACCTTCTCTCAGCGGTGAAAAGACAGACGTAGCTAGCAAGCAAGCGAGGTGGACCGGAGCTCCTTCCTCTCCGGTCTCGTCTCTCGTCCATCTGTGTGTCTCTGTGTCTCTCTCTCTCCCCCTCCCCGTTCCCGTGCTCCCTCCGTGCACTTTCCCGCGCCTCGACTCTCTCGGCAAGCAGGCCGGCCCCCTTTTCGGCTCCCGTGCGTTTTCCCTCCAAAAAACTTAGTTTTTTCCTCCTTTTTCCAGGGAGGCAGGCGTGGCTTGTGTGTGTGTGTGTGTGTGTGTGTGTGTGTGTGTCCCCGTCCTTGCAGGCGGGCCCCTTTCGACAGCCGGCCGTTTTCCCTCCAAAAAACTTAGTATATACACCTTTTCTTTCTTTTTTTCGGCAGGCAGGCAGGTGTGTGTGTGTCCCCGTCCCTCCCGAGAGAGCGCTGCCCCTTGCCTCTGCCCGCAGGTGCCGACGGTCCGCTTTCGCTTGCAGCTCACTCGGCACGGCTGCTGCTGGTGGGAGGGGCCTAAGCTAAGGAGGCCGGCCGGCTGGCGCCCCCCGCGGCTGCGGTCGTTGTCGGGCCGTTGACAGGAGATCAAAGAGCAGGGCCCCCGCCCGGGACTGGCGGGCAGGCAGGCGAGCAAGCAGGCAGGCAAGAGAGGGGGAGAGCGGAGTCCGGGCGGCCGGCAGCCGCGTGCGGACCGGGCTCCAGAGGCGTCGGCCTGCGCCGCTGCGCGCCAGCCGGACGCCCGCGCGCCCGCCCAAGGCCGGCGTCGGGCATCGCTTCTCGGCCTTTTGGCTAAGATCAAGTGTAGTATCTGTTCTTATCAGTTTAATATCTGATACGTCCCCCATCGGGGGACCACATATTAAACGGATTTTTGGAACAGGGAGCTGGATCAGGAGCTTGCTCCGTCCTCTCCACGCATCGGCCCGGTATTGCAGCGCCTCCGGGAACGGTGCACTACCTTCTCTCAGCGGTGAAAAGACAGACGTAGCTAGCAAGCAAGCGAGGTGGACCGGAGCTCCTTCCTCTCCGGTCTCGTCTCTCGTCCATCTGTGTGTCTCTGTGTCTCTCTCTCTCCCCCTCCCCGTTCCCGTGCTCCCTCCGTGCACTTTCCCGCGCCTCGACTCTCTCGGCAAGCAGGCCGGCCCCCTTTTCGGCTCCCGTGCGTTTTCCCTCCAAAAAACTTAGTTTTTTCCTCCTTTTTCCAGGGAGGCAGGCGTGGCTTGTGTGTGTGTGTGTGTGTGTGTGTGTGTGTGTGTGTGTGTGTGTGTGTGTCCCCGTCCTTGCAGGCGGGCCCCTTTCGACAGCCGGCCGTTTTCCCTCCAAAAAACTTAGTATATACACCTTTTCTTTCTTTTTTTCGGCAGGCAGGCAGGTGTGTGTGTGTCCCCGTCCCTCCCGAGAGAGCGCTGCCCCTTGCCTCTGCCCGCAGGTGCCGACGGTCCGCTTTCGCTTGCAGCTCACTCGGCACGGCTGCTGCTGGTGGGAGGGGCCTAAGCTAAGGAGGCCGGCCGGCTGGCGCCCCCCGCGGCTGCGGTCGTTGTCGGGCCGTTGACAGGAGATCAAAGAGCAGGGCCCCCGCCCGGGACTGGCGGGCAGGCAGGCGAGCAAGCAGGCAGGCAAGAGAGGGGGAGAGCGGAGTCCGGGCGGCCGGCAGCCGCGTGCGGACCGGGCTCCAGAGGCGTCGGCCTGCGCCGCTGCGCGCCAGCCGGACGCCCGCGCGCCCGCCCAAGGCCGGCGTCGGGCATCGCTTCTCGGCCTTTTGGCCAAGACCAGGGGAGAGATCGTTGGACTGCTACCAGTGCCTGCAGACGTTTGGATCCAGAGGGAATTTTCGTGTTGCTGGTTCCTGTTTTCCGGAGAGTTGCCTTTTTTTTGCAAGGAGGATACTTTGAAGACCTTTGCGAAGAGCGTCGGAAGGCTGTTTTCCCGCAATGGCCGAGGGCCAGGCCCCCCCCGGGTGGGCCAGCCAGGCTCCTCGGCTGAAATGGACCTTGCGCTTTAAATGGGTGAGAGAGAAAGAAATGATGGGTAGATATGAGTTTGAATGCAAAATTTTGTTTGGAATTTTGAAAGTTTTACCGAGTGAAGTGAAATGTCTGCAAGGAAACAGGCCTTTTGGCTTTTTTGATGCTACCTTTAACAGCGACCAGATTTACAAGAGAGTCTCTGGGATGTGTGAGGAGATGGTGAATGACGAACTGTTACGGGACTTTGACGTTTTGGGTCTGGCTCAGGACGATGTGCGATTTATAATTGTAAACATGCATGACCCCTTCATTGAGGACGACATTATTACTGCTTACCTGTGGATGCATGTGGATGTCCTGGCAGGTCCCCAGATAATTGGTGACAGATTCCGGGTCTGGAATGGGAGGCGCAGATACCAGGTGCGCCTCAGGCGGAATGTTGGGCGCGCGGACGGGTTTTCGCACCCCCCGTCGGCCTTCTTCCTGGGTCAAAGCAAAGGCTACATTTATTATCAGAACCAGCCGTCCTACTGCAGAAAGTGTTGTTCCTTCGGCCACATGGACAAAGACTGCACTGCCACCTCCTGTTCGAGGTGTGGAGCACGGGACCACACTAAAGGGAGATGTTTCCAGAAAACTTGCTCTCTGTGTGGGGATACAAACCATCTGTACAGAGAATGCGTATGGAGAGACCCGGAGATGGCCAGGGAACAAGAGAGAGGCTTCCCAGATGCCGCACCGGTGGAATCTGACTCGGAGCAAGAAGGAGATGAGGAAGACGAAAGAAGAGAGGAAGGCAAAGGAACTGAGAAGACAGAGGGGAACAGGAATGAAAACGTCGAAACAGGTGACGGCAAAGAGATCGAGGGTGAAGAGAGAGCAGAGGTGGATGTGAGTGAAGCATCAGACACCGGTTTGGACAGCAGCGGTAGCTTACCTGCTGGTCAGGTGGCTAGAGCCGTGGACCTGTTCGAGCACCTGCCGCAAGATGACCTGGCGATGGACCTGGGTGACTTCGACCTGGAGGGGAATGTGGCAGTCCAGAAAAGGCCAAGGGAGGATTCCGAAGAAGAGCTGCCTGCGGGGGAGGAGAAGAAGGCCAAGGAGGACGTTCACGCAGAGGAGGGTGTAGAGGAAGGCATGGTGATGGAGTCCTCCCCTGAGCGGGAGGAGGCTGCAGTGTCGCATTGGGGTCAGAAGGGGCACCTGTCAAGAGAAAGAGTACCGGAGTCGCCTTACCTGCGCTGCGTTTCGGTGGCTCCGAGCGTGGTGCAGTCCACTTCTGAGGAGGAAGGCTCAACCCCTTATAGGACAAGTGACACAAGTTCTTCGGAGACGGACAGCTCTGCAGAACCAGATGTGGATCCTGGGGGGAGAGATGATGGGAGGTCGAGATGACCTTCAAAATCCTAACTGTAAATGTTAGGGGATTGAAAAATAGGTCGAAAAGGATTGCTGTGTTTAAAATTTTGCGTGAAAATAAGTTTGATATATGTTTTTTACAGGAAGTGCATTTGGGTGGTGATACAGATGTGAAGCGGTTCTCTAAAGATTGGGAATCGGGGAAGTCCTTTTGGTGTGTGGGGGGAGTACACTCTTCTGGGGTTGGTATATTATTTGGGAATAACCGCATTGATGTTACAGAAACTTACTTTGTGCGGCCAGGGAGAATTCTTGTGGTGGATGGGGTATACTTAAACACAAAAATGAGATTTATAGTCGTTTATGCACCGGCGGATAGGACATCAAGGGGGGGTTTCTTTGCAGACTTAGTCCCCTGGTGTGTGACTAATAGAAAACTAGTGATTGCCGGTGATTTTAATGAAGATCTAATTAAAAGAACAGCAGGATCCCTAGAAATTAACAAATTGTTGAGGGATTTTGACCTTTTTGATAGTTTTAGTTTTAAAGGGCCCGCAGCAGTAGGGTTGATTCCCCCAGTTACTTGGAGGAATGCAGCAGGGGCCGCCAAAAGATTGGATTACGTGTTCTTGTCTCGAGGGTTGGCGATTGCTAAAGCCTCGGTCATACCCTTTTATTTTTCCGATCACGAACTGCTGGTGGTGGAGGTGGAAGGTGTGGGGGTTAAGTTTGGTCCAGGTTACTGGAAATTAAACACAGCCGTGCTGAGTGAGGACGGTTACAAGGAGCTAATTAGAGACAAATGGTCCTTTTGGCTAGGACAGAAACAAGAGTGGCCGTCATTAATTCAATGGTGGGAGTATGTTAAGTGGCAGGTGAAGCAAATCTCAATTCGGTATTGTAAGCGCCGAAACCAAAGAAAGAACTTTGAAGTGAGAAGGCTTCAAAAAGAGTTGGAAAACATGTATGAGGAGACAAACAAAGGTGTAGATTTTAATTTCTCGAAAGCCCAGGAGCTGAAGGCGCGACTTAGAGAACTTTACCTTAGACAACCCAGAGAGCTTTTAATTAGAGCTGGCATCGGCTTTCTGGATGGACAAGAAGAGGTCTCAGGTCTGCTTTTTAAATCAGTTAAAGCCAAGCGGGTTAAAAGAGCATTCGGGAGTTTGTTTACTGCAGAGGGGGAGGTGGTAAGTACTCCGCATGGAATGTTGGATGAAGCCGTAAAGTACTTTACTACTTACTTTAATAAGAGGGAGGGGGAGTCAGTAAAGGGGGTTGGTGGTTTGGAGCACATTGAGAAGAAGGTCAGTGCGGAGGAAAATAGGGCTTTAGCGACACGCATTGAGCTAGCCGAAGCTGAGGGGGCGACTCGGAGAATGAAAACTGGGAAAGTTCCGGGGGTTGATGGCATCCCGGTAGAATTTTACCTGACTTTCTGGGATTTGATAGGCTCATCGCTGCTTGAAGTCTTTCAAGCAATTCTAGATGGTGGAGATTTGGGAGACACAATGGCACAGGGAGTTTTGTCTCTGTTATTTAAGAAAGGGGATCCTAAGAGGCTAGAAAATTGGAGGCCTATCCAATTATTGTGTGTCGAATACAAAATTTTGGCAAAAATATTGTGTGATAGGTTAAAGAAAGTCCTGCCATCAGTAATACAGCCGGATCAGACCTGTGGCGTGGCGGGTAGGTCCCTACACTGGAACCTTGGCCTGCTCAGAGATACTATTGCTTGGGCAGAAGACAGACATCAGTGTCTGTTGATAGCCAGTCTTGACCAAGAAAAGGCATTCGATAGGGTGGATCATCAATGCTTATGGGATGTGTTAGATCGTTATGGAGTCAGCAGCAGTTTCATCTCTTGGCTGAAGGCCCTGTATGGAGGTGCTTCCACCAGAGTCAACATAAATGGCTTTATGAGTGAACCCTTTGATGTAAGCAAGGGTGTCAGACAAGGCTGTCCTTTGTCCCCAATCTTATATGTGGTCTACGTAGAGCCACTACTGGAGATGATAAGACGAGATAGAAGGGTTGAGGGTATAGTGATCCCGGGAAGCGGAGGCCTCCAAACTAAAGTGTTGGCCTACGCGGATGATGTTGTCCTAACTTTGAGCTCAGACAGAAGCCTTTTAGTCGCACTGGAGCTGATAGAAGTCTTTAACCAATGCACAGGTGCAAGACTGAACAGAAATAAGAGCAGTGTGCAGTATTTCGGCCCATGGAG
>NW_028296774.1:0-50872 GCF_055471065.1 Atractosteus spatula | reverse complement strand
GCTTAGCAAAATATAACATGTGGTTAAACACCGTATAATACATTAAACATAACCTTTATGCACTACCGTGATTAATTTGGCACACAACTGTAATATTCACAGAAATAAGATATATAATATCACCGCATGAATATGTAATAAAAATAAATTAAAAAAATAACGCTCGCATGCTAACCTGCATGACCACGTGTCACTAGCACCACACTACGCTCCATTACGGTACGTTAGCATATCGCAACAGGCCCTCCAGATCAGACATCCTAACTTTCTAATTAATCAAATAAAACATTACGTGCAACCTAATAATGCGACACAGTCTTCGTCACATGGTTACCAATATATTACGCCACACTAGTAATCATTTAAAACAGAAAATAAATTGATTAAAATAAAATCACATAAGTTCGTTGGAGAGAGACAGTAACGTGCGTCTTACCTGGTTGGCATCTACAACGTGTCTGAGAAATCACCAGAAAAACGTGACACCTATGACGCCCAGGGTGCACCTTAATTGACGCCCCACCAACAACAAATCCCAAGGTATGTCGCAAAGCCAACTATATACATAAAAACGGAACTAATTTTGGGGAAGTTCACAAAAATAAAATAATAAAATAACATAAAATAAATGATTACATCATATAACCATGGCTCAACACCAACACTAGGAGGTCTGGTCACTGCTTTTGCAGTGTTAACTAGTGGGCAAGGCTCCGGAAGTTTGCTCTACACTTTCTCTGGAAGAAAGTTTGCATAATGATATTGTGAAAGCTGCTATATTATGGGCTTACGAATTAGTTCCTGAAGCTAATAGACAACGATTTCAAAATCATCTTAAAGTGTCAGGCCAAACATTTGTTGAATTCACTAGAGACAAGGGAATTCTCTTTGATAAATGGTGTGTAGCCAGTAAAGTGAGCTACTTTAACTCATTGCACGAGTTAATGTTATTAGAAAAATTTAAGAACTGTTTGCCTCAACGCGTTGCTGTCTATTTGAACGAACAAAAAGTAACTTCCTTATCGCAAGCAGCTGTTTTGGCAGATGAATTTGTGCTCATGCACAAAACCGTTTTTACATCTGCACACCCGCAAAAGACTCTGCCTAAAACTAGAATACCACCTGGAGAAAATCTGACTACAATTAAAGCATCACGTTTGTCAGAAACACGCGAATGTTTTTATTGTCACAGAAAAGGGCATATCATTGCTGATTGTATGACACATAAGCGTATTATTCAGCCTATTGTTTCTTTTTCCCTATGCTTTCACAAACATTATTTGTTTGTTTTTATGGGTGGGGGTGTTACATCCCAGTGTGTGGGATGTAACCTTGATTGTTCTCCCTCCCCCATTGGTCCATCATTACATCATTGTTTCTGTGTGACATCATCTTCAATTAACTCTCGGCCAGTCAGAAAGCAGATAATTCAGTATATTAGTTGGAGGTTTTCAAGAGGAAGGTGCCTTTGGTTTGGTCACGCTCGGCTTCGGCTTCGGCTTCGGCTATTTTTTTTGTATAGCTGCGGCCTTTGTTGGTTTGTGTTTTCCTAGTACTTTCGTTGGTTTGTGTTTATCATTTATTTTGCCATTACCTTGCCCTAACGTGTTATCAACCTCTGTGTTATTTTGTACCCCGTTCCTGTTGTCTACTCTCGTTTCCCTTATTTGTATTCCTAGTTCACCTGTGTATTTGTGTGAGCTTTTGTGTATAGGGTTAGTTTGTGTTGTCGGGTACATTCTGCACATGTAGTTGATTTTTGTTTTAGAAACATTAGTTTAGGACGGGTGAGTGCCTTTTGTCTTGTATGGTTTTGGGAAGGCAGTGAAGGTTAGCTAGGGCGTTCGAAGACCGTGTGTTTCGAGTTTTCTTTTGTAGTTAGGTCAGCTTCCCTCACTTTCTTAGCCAACTCCATTTTACTTGTTGTTTTCTTTTTTTTTGGCACCACTCTAGTTCCCTACCCCTGTGCGTTATTGTGTCTTATTATGCACCAGTCACTTATTCACCTTTTAAATAATCACTTTCTGCACCAACCCTTGTTGTCACGCTTCCTAAGTCCCTCACCAGAACCCACCTGCATCCAAACATTATCCTAAATGTTACACCCCTTTACCCCTAGATACTTGGGGTCGTAACAACTGCTAACACTTCACTGATTACAGTTTTCCTGCTCCTTTGACATGATCCAGAATTTGTCATTTCTTAAAAGACCTGTCGGCCAGACTGCAGGTCTGCAGCCAAAATGTAAGCTCTAGTAAAATGTGATAATTCATGAAACATGCACAGGATTCTCAAAGGGTGTCACAGTGCTCTATGTCAGACACCGGTAAGCAATACTTTCTTCATGAATTGAGCAATAGGAACTAAGTATACCAGAGGTAAGGTTTAAAAGTGATTCTGTGGTGCAACATGCCAGACTTACAGCTAGGCGTTTGATATACTGGGCTCTGAAGTGGACATCATACCCTATAGATTCCACAAGTCCTGTAATGCAAGCACTTAATCAATGTCACCCCTGCTACAATATGATTGCTTCATACCTGTATATGTTGGTTTTTTAAAAAGAAACAGTGCTGTGGCTCTACCCTTGTGATCCTGTGGGTTGCTGTACACAACACTATCTCTGGCCAATCTGGAGCAAAATCCTATCCTGATTATTGCCCTGGGCAATACAGAATCACTGCAAACACTTCACTGAATACACTTCTCCTGCTCCTTTGACATAATCCAGAATTTGTCATTTCTTAAAACACCTGTCGCCCGACTGCAGATCTGCAGGCAAAATGTAAGCTATAGTAAAATACGGTAATTTTTGCAACAAGCACAGGTATGTGTCAAGAAGCATAGTACTCTGTCTCAGAGTAAGCAATACTTTGTTCATTGCATTATGCAATGTATTTTTTCACATATGTTAATGAAATCAGATCTTAAGTGTTGATTATAAAAAACTAATAAAAATAAATACTTTTGTTTTTATTTATCTTGTATCACAGAACAGAAAAATTGTTTTTCAAGCCCACAAAGTGTTTAAATGCAATACATGAACTAAGAAAGATTATCATGGGAATATAAGTATGTTTCCTCATAAAAATGTATTCCTTTCATTTCACTTTATTTTTTTTAAAGAAGCTTACGTTACTATGATAGTTCCATTGAACTTGAAAAAAAAATCTTGCACTGCTGAATTCAGAATTCAAATCTATAACATTAAAATCACCTATTAGAGAATTGAAATAAAAACCTGCCCTCAAAGTAAGACATTACCAACAATGACCACAAGGTGGAGATATTGTCCTCCGACGTAAAGACTGGCAAAATTGTGTTAAGGTAAAAGGAACAGAAATGCATTGAATTTGAAAAAATACTGCTTTTATTTCTAAATTAAAAAGCAAAACAGTTATGCTGTAGTGTGGTATTGCTGTTAACTTTGTGCTATTATGTGGTCTACAATGCCAGAGCTGCTTATGTTTTGGCAGTATGGAACTCTGAAGCACTCTGGATTATGGAACACTGTGCCCTTCAAGACACACCTATGAATGTTTCATTGCATTGTGCATTTGGGACTAAATATGCTAAAAGTATGATTTTAAAATGTTTTTATTTCACTTATGTTAATTCAATAAATTATTACATGTGTTTTAAAAAACAAGTCTAATTAAAATAAATGCTTTTTTTTATTTATCTTCTACCATTGAACAGGAAAATCTTTGTAGTTCAAGCCCACAAAGTGTCCTAATGATGCAATACATGATCTAAGGAAGATTATCACGGGAATATCAACATTGTTTCCTCATAAAAATGCATCCTTTCATTTTATTTTTTAAATAAACTCATATTATGTATAGTAGTGGTCTTCAATTTAAAAAAATCTAGCACTACTGAATGCATAATTCAAATCAATAAAAATAAAATCACCAAATAGAGAATTGAAATAATGTTCACTCAAAATAAGACATTACTAACAATGACCACAAGGTGGAGATATTGTCCTTACAAGTTAGAAAAGGCAAAACTGAGAAAAGGTAAAAGGAATAGAAATGCATTGAATTTTAAAGAAGACTTTTTTTTTCTAAATGAAAAGGCGAAACAGTCATGTTGTAGTGCGGTTTCGCTGTTACCTTTGTGCTATGATATAATCTACTATGCAAGAACTGCTTATGTTTAGGCAGTATGGAACTCTGAAGTACTCTGACGTATGCAACTCTGTTCTGTTGACACTGCCTGTGATTAATACCTGGGACAAACACCCACACATGACATAAAATATATCAATCACTTACAGTAGTACTGAGGGCAGAGCCACAGGATCACTGCTAAACACTTCACTAAATACACTTTTCCTACTCATTTGATATGATCCAGAATTGATCATTTCTTAAAAGACCCGTCGGCCAGACTGCAGATCCGCAGCACCCGGCTCCGACCGGTGCGTGCGAGAGGGCCGCGGTGCATATTGCCTTGTCCAGCAGAGACTCGCGCCCAGCCCCGCTTCACACCCCATCCCGACCGACCCAGCCATTAGAGCCAATCCTTATCCCGAAGCTATGGATCTGACTTGCTGATTTCCCTTACCTACATTGTTCTAACATGCCGGCAGCCCCTCTCACGCACCCTGGTTGGAGCTCCTCCTCCCCTGCTCGCGGGGGAAGGCCAGGGTGCCAGGGGGGATAAGCCATCATCTGCAGCGACGGGGGGATTGCCTGCAGGTGGCGGGCGGCCTCGACCAGTGTCTAGGTGTCTAGCAGCTGGCTTAGAACTGGTGCAGACCAGTGGAATTAGACTGTTTAAAACAAAGCATCGCGAAGGCCCGCAGCGGGTGTTGATGCGATGTGATTTCTGCCCAGTGCTCTGAATGTCAAAGTGAAGAAATTCAATGAATCGCGTATGGCTATGTCATCGGATCCTATCATCAGCACTCTGATGCAATCGGAAGAAGCACAAGTAAAACTCCAGAAACTTTGGATCCAGGTTGGAGGTGATGTTAGCAAAATCCCGGAACTAAACAACCCAACAACCTTAACAGTGCAGTCAGAGGATATACTGCTTCCAGTGGGATGGGAACCCAGTCCCAACCAAAAACCAAAATTCAAGACTCCATGTAACTGGCGTAATGACGAATTTGAGAACTGGACAAAATTATATGTTCAAGGAACAGGAATTAAAAACTTCAAAGATGACCCTGACAGTAACTCCTGGCTTGCGCATCACAAAGGTTTCAAAGAAAGACACTATATCGCAGCACTTCAACTTCGGGCTAATGTATATCCCACCAGGGAAAGCTTGAACAGAGGTCAAAGGGGATACCCAACACTCTGTCACAAGTGCTAAGAGAAAACCGAAACATGCTCACATATACTTGGACAATGCCCTAGCGTTCAAAGTGCTAGATTAAAGACTCAACAAGATCTGCAACATTTTAACCGAAGAGGCTAAAAAACAGAATTGGGAAGTCAGAAAAGAACCACATTTCAGACTCGAAGGATCAAATGAACTGAGAAAACCCAACCTCATTTTCACAGAAAACAAAGAATCAATAGTAATCGATGTAACAATACAATATGAACAGATCCTACACACACTAAAGGAGGCAGCAAGGGAGAAAGTAGTTTACTATGAGCCCCTGAAAGACCAGATAAAAGAAACAACAAGAGCCGAAAAAGTTACCTTCTACGGCTTTCCAATTGAAGTGAGAGGAAAATGGCACGAGAGAAACTACAACGTCCTTCAGAGTCTGGAGATTAGAGAAAGTAGACAGTAACAGCTAAGAGCCCTACTTTACTCTCTCGACATCCTCTCAATTTTGGCGGCAAAAACACAGCTACTGAACGTAACAATGATTGTATATATCTCAGATGTAGTTCAGGTGGGTAGCTGCGTCAGCATGCGTAGGCTGCAAAGGAACAAGTAATAGGTTTATTCCATGCTGAAAAAAAGAAGAAAGAGAACACAACGTTTCGGCCGTGGAGCCTTCTTCAGGTGTGAGAGAGACAGGGCAGTAGGCAGAGGTAAAGTAGTGGGAGAACAAAGGTTGGGAGGGAGGAGGAGTGAGAGGTGGGAGCAGGGGACAGAAAGAGAGGCCAATCAAGAGGTGTGAAGTCAGAATGGGTGCAGAGAGGTGTGAAATGAAACTTCCAATGAATGGAGAAAATTTAAAAGAACAGTAGTCTGTCGTTAAGGGAAGGGAGAAGGTGTGATCCTAGCTGCAGAATAATTTTAGTTTCGGTGGTCTTTCTGATGTATGAGTTCGGAAAACCGTCTTTGAGAACACAGACGGAGAGATTAGAGTGGTCGTGGCCGTCAGAGGTGAAATGAGAAACAATGGGCTTGGAGAGATCTTTAATCTTTACAGCCCTGACGTGTTCTCTGAAACGGTCTCCGAGTCTCCTTCCTGTTTCTCCAATGTAGATGGCTGGGCATTTACTGCAAGAGATACAGTAAATAAGGTTGCTGGAGGTACAAGATGCTGTCTGGGTGATCCGGAATTGTCCTGAGGGGCCTTGAATGAGTGTGGTGGTGGCTGTGTATTTGCAGGTGATACAGCGAGCTCTGTTGCAAGGGAAAGTGCCTGGTGTGGATGGTTGTTGAGGGCGGTCAAGGGAGCTGTGAACAAGGAGGTTACGCAGATTAGGTGGTCGGCGATATGAGATGATAGGGCGATCAGAAAAGAAGGCCCCAATGGAGGGATCATCCTGTAGGATGGAAAAGTTGTGGTTAATGGTCCTGGGGATAGGAAGTGTGTTAGGGTGGTAAGGAAGCACCAAAGGAATGCGGTTGTTACGGCGGGAGTTCCTGATCGGGTTGATGGTCCGGGGGGTGTTTTTGGCTCGGGCAAGGGCCCTGTCAATCACACTGCTGGGGTATCCTCTGTTGATGAAAAATGAGTACATTTCGAGGGCTTGGTTCTCGAAGTCGATGTCGTCGCTGCATAATCGTCGTAACCTAAGGAACTGTGAAAAAGGAAGAGAGTTTTTAGTGTGGTTGGGGTGAAATGAGCTGTACAGGAGGTAGCTGTGTGAATCCGTGGGTTTGTAATAAACTGAAGTGGACAGTCGGGGGTAGTTGATAGACAAGTGGATGTCTAGAAACGGAAGAGTAGTGGAAGATATGTTAATCGTATATTTGAGGGACGGGTGGAAGTTGGTGAAATGGTGCAGGAAGAACTCAAGCTGATCGTTGGAGCATGTGGCGGCACCGACGCAGTCATCAATATATCGTTTGTAGAGGTCAGGGACATAGCCAGTGTAGGAAACTAACTCAGATGTATATAATGTAACTATAAAATGTACTTCAATGTTATATTATGTACCTTTGTATATAACCGAAAAATGTTAACCCTTTTGCTGAATTAAAATCACAGCTATAACCCCCTTGCTGGCATCTAGCTAGGTCCTGCCCTTTACAGCCCTACCCTAGCTGGGACTGAAAATGACTGGTGGGAACTTGAACTAGACAACCCTCCTTGACTTGGGGATCTCATAATGATTACAACCGGCATGGGAGCACTCAAAGCCATTGGTGGGTGTGTCATCCCAGATGCCGTCTTGCAAGCATCATTTTGGATGATTAAGTGGAGGGGCCACTGAACCCAGAAAAGAAACCAGTTAATCTGGTGATTATAAATAGCCAAATACCTCGTCATCTATTTAGTGACGTGCATGAATGGATGAACGAGATTCCCACTGTCCCTACCTACTATCTAGCGAACCCACAGCCAAGGGAACGGGCTTGGCGGAATCAGTGGGGAAAGCAGACCCTGTTGAGCTTCACTCTAGTCTGGCAGTGTGAAGAGACATGAGAGGTGTAGAATAAATGGGAGCCCCCCCTCCTGGGGGCACCGCCAGTGAAATACCACTACTCTTATCTTTTCCTCACTTACCTGGTGAGGCGGGAGGGCGAGCCCCACACAGGCTCTTGTTTCTGTCACCCGCCAGCTGCGACCCGCTCCAGGAACAGAAGCAGGTGGGGAGTTTGACTGGGGCGGTACACCTGTCAAACAGCAATGCAGGTATCCTAAGGCGAGCTCAGGGAGGACAGAAACCTCCCGTGGAGCAGAAGGGCAAAAGCTCGCTTGATCTTGATTTTCAGTATGAATACAGACCGTGAAAGTGGGGCCTCACAATCCTTCTGATTGTTGGGGTTTTAAGCAGGAGGTGTCAGAAAACTTACCACAAGAATAACTGGAATGCAGCGGCCAAGCGTTAATGGCAACGTCACTTTTTGATCCTTCGATGTCGGCTCTTCCTATCATTGTGAAGCAGAATTCACCAAGTGTTGAATTGTTCACCCACTAATAGTTAATAGTAGGTTAGTTTTACCCTACTGATGATGTGTTGTTGCAATAGTAATCCTGTTCAGTACGAGATAAATCATTCGCAGACGACCTAATTCTGGGTCAGGGTGTCGTACGTAGCAGAGCAGCCACCTCGCTATTGTTGTAACAGAAAGAATAAGGTTCTTGATCCCGAGATGAAGTAAAACAGATGAGTTTATTGCATGCAAGGAACAATAAAGCCGAAGTCTTGTTTCCCGCAAGAAACAACAAAACCGAAGTATTGTTCCCCGTACTGGTACAAACTTTTGGGTTATATAGTGTCTTCTTCTCCATTTCTGACGTCACTCGGTCTGATGGTAAAGAGGGGGGTCATGGTATTTGGCCAGTTTACGATGTCCTGGCCAAATGGTCAGTTTAAGATTACACCCAGGGGGGTTCCTAGCTTGCATCTGCAATCCTTATTAGTTAACCCCCTTTCCTGCCATAAACCCCAGCTTGTGACTTAGAAGTCTAAACCGTATACAGAAAGGATTAAATTCAAACCCCCGTCTTCACATCTTTCTTCATTCCCCCCTTATAAAATACGGCATACGTCAGTGTAGCCTATTTTATACATACAATGTCAGGGCAGATCTTTTCTTTCTAGGTGAACAGGTATGTCTTGCCATGACATTGTACGTTCCACGGTTATAGCAAGATGTGATACATGTTTTTGTGCACGTGATGATTACAATTACACATATAAGCAAAACTATTCCTACAAATAAACACTGTAAAAAGGTTCCACCCCAGGTCCCAAACACAGACTTTACCCAAGACCCACTTCCCCAATTTTCAGTATAATAGTCCTGATATTTCTGTCCCTCATTGTAAATGTGTTGGGCCAGATCTGAGATGTGCTCAGAATTATCAGGAATATATGTGCAGCATTCAGTGCCAATTACTGCACAAGTTCCTCCTTGGGCCGCCAGTACATAATCTAAAGCTAGTCGGTTCTGCATGGCCACTGTTCTGAGGGCTACCATCTCATCATTAACAGCCTTCAGACTAGATGAGGTAGAATTTGCTAATTCCTCTAAAGTCGAGGCCATTTGAATTAACTCTCGACTCAGAAAGTTCATGCCGGCTTGTGGAAATATTATACCTAAATAATATTCCCAATCAGCCAATTTTCTTTGTGGTCTGTGGTTAGGTCCGAAGGGGCTGTGGGTTTGAACACGGATATGAGGAACCACATATCCTAAATAACATGAGCCAGACCACTGGGCTGGCAACCATGGGTAGGCTCGTTTTCCACAAATGAAATATGTTCCGTTTGGCGCTCCTCATGCCTCTGAAAATAAGAAGCTTATACCGAATTGTGGGGTGTGCCTATCCCATCCTGGAATTTGGAAGGTAGAGGTGGATATATCTGCAGCGATGGTAAGGTTGCAACGACTCCATCCAACCAAGTGCAGACCATTAGTGTGCTGAAAACATATGTTTCCCTCACGTTCCTTATTTAGAGTCAGGTATGGTGGTGTATGGCTTCTGTTATACTTAGGAGCGTAAGAGCCTGTGAAACTCGTGGGCTCTAAGCCTCGCTCCTGTAGATATTGTAATGTTGTGCAAGTTAAAGTCGTGTTATGGCAACCCCCATAGTTTGTCATATTAAAATCTCCTATATTATCTCTCCAAATGATCATTCCTATGACTTCTTCGAGACGCCAAGGAATGGCCCCCATAGGAAGTCCTCCCTGTACATATTTGGGTAATGCGGCACACACCCAGCAGGCACTTTGGTTGGTTTTCTTAGCTGTCAGATAGGAGAGCCTAAAAAGGAATTAATTCCATGTTCTCCTTTGTGGGAGAGATGATCATTAATCCCTGTGGAACATAGTCCTACAGCAACAATTATCATTATTAACAGAAATGATTTAATTCTGAGTCTGTAACTGGGGATGAGGCTCGTCGGCAGTGTGACGCGTGGATCCAGCGATCTTTTCCTTCCACTCGAACCGCAGACTCGGTTGTCAACAGGATCTGGTAGGGTCCGTCCCACCTGGGCTGGAGAACCTGTGAGGGAAATTTCCTGATCCACACCCACTCTCCTGGGATGAGGTCGTGCCCTCCTTCAGGTGGTGGTCCCCACGCCTCCAGGACCTGCTCGCGGGCTCCTTGGGTGGCCTCTGTCAGCAGCTTGCAATACTGTAACAGAGAATCAGTTAGTATACTCAAGCCTACTCTGTCATGTCCTGGAGAGTCACTCAGTCTCATGGGACGCCCCGTGATCACCTCAAACGGGCTCAGCCCCACTATTCGATTTGTCCCAGCCCGGATGCTGCACAGTACGGCGGGCAATGCATCCACCCAGGGGATCCCTCCCAGGTGGTACTTTGTCAATTTAGCTTTCAAAGTTCGGTTCACCCGTTCCACCATGCCGGAGGACTGCGGGTGATGAGGGCAATGCAGGTCCCATTTGATCCCTTGTAGGTCTGCCACCACCTGACACACTTTTCCAGTAAAATGTGTGCCCTTGTCTGAGTCTATGCGACACGGGAGTCCCCATCGGGGAATTACTTCTGTCACAAGATATTTGGCAGTTGTCAGCGCAGTCTCTCGTTTGACAGGGACAGCCTCCACCCATCTAGAAAACTGGTCCACCATCACTAGGAGACCTGTTTTCCCTTTACAGGGTGGCAGTGAACAATAGTCTATTTGCCAGTGTCTAAAGGGCCCCTCGGGTGCAGGACGTCGTAGATTAGGAGCCCGAACCGGCGGTGCTCCAGAGGCTTTTTGGCACTCTCCACAGCGTTGTACCACATCAGCTGCGAAGGGTGTGAAGCCTGTGCCCACCCAGCTCTGAGCAAAGCGTCGAGTCATTTGGCTAACACCTGGGTGCCCTGTGGAGTGTATTTGCTGTGCCAGGTAGGGCATTAGTTGCTTGGGGCAGGCGGGTCTGCCTGTACGCTGGCACCTCCAGGTCCCATCCTTCTGCAGCCCCACATTGCGTTCCATCCAGGTCCATTTCTCAATCCTTGGGGCCTGGGCCTGGAGCTCGCTGAGCTGTTCCGTCCGGAGTGCCTGTATGTTCACTGTGCAAACTGAAATAATCTGAAGAGGTTTTTCTATAGACCACTCCTCCCATTGCCCCAGGGCAGCTTGACGTGCTGTCCAGTCTGCCAGCTTATTGCCCCTGGCCTCGGGAGTGTCCTCTCTGCTGTGGCCCTTACATTTGACTACAGCTACCTGCTTTGGGAGTTGGAGAGCCGCAAGCAGCTCAGACACCAGATCCGCATTCTTTACCGGAGTGCCAGCAGAGGTTAAAAGATCCCTATTACTCCATAACCTTCCAAAGTCATGGCATACTCCAAATGTGAGTCTGTGTATATTGTGGTGGTCTTGCCTTTTGCTAATTTACAGGCTTCCACCAAAGCTTTCAGTTCAGCTCGCTGTGCTGACGTGGGTACCTCAAATCTTCCCACACATTGGATATCATGTTCTGTAGTCACAGCCCAACCCGCTTTCCTCTCCCCACTAGAATTTATGAATGAAGTTCCATCAGTGAAGAGGATGAGGTCTTCATTCCTTAGTGGTTGCTCGGCTATTTTGATGCCCTCATCTTCTCCCATTGCCCAAACATCACAGCTGTGTTCTAACATATAGGCTTCTGATGGGTCAGGTAACAATGTGGCTGGATTTAGAGCTCCTTCACGTTCAATGGTAATATTTGGAGCCTCTAACAAGACCTGCCACTTGCTCCATCGTATTGCATTAACCTGACTGACCCGATTCAGGGACATGAGGGTGTGTACCGCATGTGGGCATCGAACAATCAGTTGTTGATCTAGCACTATGTTATTGACTGCCTGTACTGCTAGACAGACGGCCTGAACGGCTCGTAGACATGGTCCCCAGCCCCTGGCTACCTCCTCCAAGGATCCAGAGTAATACCCTACCGAGCGGTACCTACCCCCATGCTCCTGTGTTAGTACAGCTGTCCAAAATCCATTCTTTTCACTTACGTAGAGGTAGAATGGTTGATCTGTCTGAGGAAACCCCAATGCAGGAGCCTGTAACAGAGCTTGTTTTAAATCATTAAAAGCGTGTTCAGCTTCAGGACTCCAAGCAATAGGATCAAGGGACCTCCCTCCCCCCTTTAATAGGTCTGTAAGTGGTTTGGCCCTTTCAGAAAAAGCAATTTCTATTGAAATTGCACAGACCCAGAAATGATCGGAGCTCTCTCACCATGTTGGGACTAGGGTGTGTTCGGATTGCCTGGGCCCGATCTTCTGTCAATTCCCTTTTTCCCTGACTAATCTTCTGTCCCAAGTAAATTACGGTGTCTAGGCATAACTGTGCTTTGCTATAACTAGCCTTGTGTCCTTTTTTAACTAAATGGTCGAGAATAATTTGGAGGTCCTTCTTGTGGGTTTCCTCGTCAGGAGACGCGATTAAAATATCATCCACATATTAGATAACGACGGAGGACACTTGAGGCAACTCCCGGAGATGCCTCCGAAGTGCCATGTGATACACGGTGGGGCTGTTATGAAACCCCTGTGGTAACCTGGTCCAAGTATATTGTTCTCCATCTACAACAAAAGCGAACCAATCTTGTACCTCTGGGTGTAGAGGAACAGACCAGAACCCATTAGCCATGTCAATTACTGAAAACACCTGGTGCTCAGGGGACAGTAGTTGAAAAATAGCAAAGGGGTCTGCTACCAAGGGGGTGAGACGGTTGATGGGTTGATTAGCTTTTGAGTAATCAACTGTGAATCGCCATGCTCCGCTGGCTTTCTTTACAGGCCATATTGGACTGTTGCTTGTACTATGTGTTTTTCGTACAATGCCTTGAGCCAATAGTTTTTGTATTACTGGTCGAACCCCTTCCTCCACCTCTTTGTTGATTTTATATGGCTTTGTGTATGGCGGGGATTTCCCAGTAAATGTGGCGGGTTCCATATCCAGAAGCCCGCATCCGTCCTTATCCATAGTCCAAATTGAATGCCCTTTTAGTTCGTCTTTTTGGAGGGACCAGATGTTTACCTCCACCCTCTCCTCATGTACGGTTAATGTAACCCCTTGTAGGTATTTCAGAGCATCCCATCCCAACAGATCTGGGGTAGGTCCTACCCACATGACAGCGTTAAATGTTACCTCCCCATCTCCTAGTCTAATCTTGAGTTTTTGAGTTTCTCTGAGTGTTATTCGATTGCCCCCTACACCAGTGGCCTCCAGCTCCCTCCCTGTGAACATGACAGCACACCGTTTGGCTGACTGTTCAGATAAACAAGATAATTGAGCCCCAGTGTCCCATAAAAGTGACATTTGAATCCCATTAATCGTGCATTGTAATTTGAGCTCTTTTTCACTCAGCTCCTGAGATAGGCGTAGGGAGGCCACTAGGGGGAGTCCTAGTTTAAAAGATCCCTGATAGCGCGTTTGTCTGCTTCGCTCAAATCCTGTAATTGTGACAACAGGCTTTTTTGCCCCTCTCGATTCGAGGGATTGAAAGGGGGATCGCGGTATCTTCCGCGGTATCACTGGCTAATCGCTTTTTGCAATTCTTTTGCCAATGTCCGAAATTTTTACAATAATGGCACCGATTTGTAATTTCGCCTTTTGGACTTAGTCGGGTGTCAGGGCCAGCTCCACCCTTCAGTATGGGGGGTGTCCACCCTGTTTGTATTGCCTTTATATACATATTTCTCTCGATTTGCCGTGCCATTTTAACTATTTCCTCAAACTGTTTGTTCGTATCTTGCCCTATTTCGGGCTCTTTTAACTGAAGGGCTTTGGCTATATCAGGCTTAAGACCGCTCAAATAAATTTGTTTAATCACAGCAGAGGCGTCGCTATTCACATCATCTTCGTCACTTAATCCTGAGCATTCCAGCCAGAGTGTGACGAAGCGGTCAGTGAAGTCAGCCACATCCTCGCTTTCTTTTTGCTGACATGCAGATATCTTTTTCCAATCTGTCTTCGGTGGATAATTTTGTTTAAGCCATCGCCAAACCCATTCCCATCGCCCTCCCCTGCAGTTATCCTCACACAATTGTTTAAGTTCTCCGACACGCTTTTCCCCTGTCCTTCTGAGGATCATAGCGGCAGTCAGGGGGGAGATACCATAAGTATCTTTTAATTCCTGAAGCGCACTCCAGGTTCGCTGCATCCCTAATTTTGGGTGCGGTACTTCTCTAGCCCACCGGTCAATATCCTCCGGTTTTGGATTTGATCGTATTGGGGGTTCAGGGAAGGTAGGTGCGAGAACGGACCCCCTCGGAGGGGTGCGAGACGGAGTTAGAGTGGCGCTGTCATCAACGGCGCCAGCCCCTGCTACATCAAGTCCTTTCCCACTTCGAGTGAGAGTACAGATCTGCGGGCGCCCTCCCTCTAACAGGGGAGACCCTGATCCGTCTTTATCACACTCATACCAAGTGTTATCCCAATCAGACCCCCCATCTCCATATGGCCACTGTAGGAATTGATCCCAATTATTTTCGTTTCCTGCCTGTTTGTTCCCCTGTGGGAGAGCAGGATATAACTTAGTCGCCGGCTGTAGCACATTTGCCAGTGCAGCGTGACCAGGAGCTAATTCCTTCTTTAGTTTCTCATTCTCCTGTACTGCCTCTTTTAGCTTTTTTTCTAGTTCCTCTTTTGCCGCGAATACATTATCTTTCCTCTCATTTATCGCTTTTATTTTTTCTGTGAACTCCTTCTCTTTTTTATCCCATTCTGATTTCTCCTTCATGCTAATCTGCCACCTCAGGTGTCGGCCGATCACCAGGGCTGCAGCTAAATCTTTGTTTTTGTTCCAATGTTCATACGCATTTTTACAGGCATCTTCGCCCCAAACTCCTTCTGACAGACTCAGCTTCTTCCTATATTTTTCTTCCCTTTCAGTTAACTTACACTTTTCCGATATGTAATCAGATACTTCCACCACTTTCTCAAACACCCAATTAGCACACGTTTGGTTTCTTTAAGATTTACTTTTGTCGTGTGTGAGGTAACAGCTCATTCAGCTAAGGGCGTCTGTTACCTCCAGATCTAAATGCCTCTCAGAGACTTTAGAGAGGACTTACACCGCACTGTTCACAAGTAAGGATTGAGACCTCGAAAACCCCCTTTCTTGATCAGTAATTCACCATCCCCAGAACGCCAGCATCGCTGCTTTTGCCCCGGGGTAGACTTACACACTGAGCTCAATCAGGGCGATTCTCGGGTCTCAACGTCCTTTAAATCCTGTTACTTAATGCTTTGCTCTTTTATTATGAGGTGTGTTTATGTTAGTGTCGTGCGTGTGTATATGTATTTCACAAACAAGGAAAACACCAAAAATATACATATATATACCTCCTACTTCTGTTTCCTTTAAAACAAAAAACCACGCCACGCCAATCCGTGCACGATCAAGGCGTAGCTAATCTCAGGACCCCAGGCGCAATTAAGGCCCACACCAATCCTGGATTATACGTGCATTTAATGCACCACTCAGCTCCAGAACCCCGGGCGCAATTAAGGCCCACACCAGTCCTGACCTTCAGAACTCCGGGCGCAATTAAGGCCCACACCAGTCCTGAACTATGTGCATTTAATGCACCACTTGCTCCAGAACCCCGGGCGCAATTAAGGCCCACACCGATCCTGAACTTCGCGGTAAAGGTCCAAAACCCATTCGAAAACTCCACGCGCAATTAAGGCATACACCAGCTTCGAACGCCTGTACACAATACCGCGGACCGCCTGCCAGACCAAATTCTGGGCTTACAGCAAACAACCCATTACATACACCAGTGTCTTCCCCGGGCCAGAGGAATTCGGGAACTCACGTTTACTCCGTCATCTCGGGCGATTCTCGCAGGGAGCAGAGACTTCCCAATCGGTCAGAGAGAGTCGGGACTTTTAAATAAAAGAGGAGTCCTTACTCTCCTGCCGATGGGAAGTTCTGTGCCTTCTGGAGCATCCGCCGACTACGCCAAATTTGTTGTAACAGAAAGAATAAGGTTCTTGATCCCGAGATGAAGTTAAACAGATGAGTTTATTGCATGCAAGGAACAATAAAGCCGAAGTCTTGTTTCCCGCAAGAAACAACAAAACCGAAGTATTGTTCCCCGTACTGGTACAAACTTTTGGGTTATATAGTGTCTTCTTCTCCGTTTCTGACGTCACTCGGTCTGATGGTAAAGAGGGGGGTTCATGGTATTTGGCCAGTTTACGATGTCCTGGCCAAATGGTCAGTTTAAGATTACACCCAGGGGGGTTCCTAGCTTGCATCTGCAATCCTTATTAGTTAACCCCCTTTCCTGTCATAAACCCCAGCTTGTGACTTAGAAGTCTAAACTGTATACAGAAAGGATTAAATTCAAACCCCCGTCTTCACATCTTTCTTCACTATTTTCTATTGAAGTCAGCCCTCGATCCAAGCTTTTGTTGCGCTTTCTGACCAAGCGAGGTCCGGTGGTGGCCCGGATGCCCCGCTTGCTCCCAGTGACCCGAGGCCAGGAAACAGGCAGCCTGGCCGGGCAGGGCAAAAATCGCACAAAGTCACCCGGGAGACCAGACGACCCTCCGAGACTGATGAGAGACCATACAGCTAACCGTTCATAGTGGGTGACCAGAAGTCCCACTGAGTGTCAGGGGGTGACCAGGTGGCAGTCTCCGTGCTGTGTACGAAAAAGACTACGTCCCATGGATGACCAGACGGCTAACCGTTCTTAGTGGGTGACCAGGAGACCCACCAATTGTCAGGGGGGTGGCGCATTTCCTGGCCAGCCGAGGCCAAGGAGGCCTGGGTCCCACTATCTGAAAGCACCAAGGGCAAGAAAAAAGCTCAGGGGAAAGAAAGCCCCGCTCGCAGGTCAACTGGAGCCGGACGCAGCACAGTACTGACTGTTTCGGAGATATGAATGAAAATATGCTATCCATTTTGTCAATATTGAAAAATAGGGGACACATATTTTAAGGATGGCAGGACTTATGCTGACCTGAACCGTGGGGTTCATTTGCATTAACTGAAAGTTTTGGGTCTCTGGGACATAACACATCCATTTTGTCAATATTCAGAAATATTGGAGACACATTTTTATGGAGGCAGACATGATGCTGAGTTTTTAAACTGGGGATAATAGACATTAAATGAAAGCTCCGAGTCTCTTCTTTCATATGCATTTGGTTTTAAGCTTGTAATGTACACAGTTTTGGAGAAATTACTGAAAATATGTAATCCATTTTCTCAATATTCAAAAATATTGGACACACATTTTTATGGATGCAGACATGATGCTGAGTTTAAAACTGGGGATAATAGACATTGAATGAAAGCTCTGAGTCTCTGCTTTCACGTGCACTTGGTTTAAACCTAGTAACATGCAGCATTTTGGAGATATTAATGAAAACAAGCCATCCTGTTACGACCCTAAGTGTCTAGGGGTAAAGGGGTGTAACATTTAGAATAGTTTTTGGATGCAGGTGGGTTCTGGTTAGGGACTTAGGAAGCGTGACAACAAGGGTTGGTGCAAAAAGTGATTATTTTAAGGTGAATATGTGACTGGTACGTAATAGGATACAATAATTCAATGGGTTAGGAAACTAGAATGGTGCCAAAGAAAAAGAAAAAAAAAGAAAAAATGGAGCTGGCTAAGAAAGTGAGGGAAAGCTAACCTAATTACAGAAGAAAACCCGAAACACTCTGTCTTCGGCGTCTTCTAACGCCCTAGCTAACCTTCACTGTCTACCCAAAACCATACAAGACAAAAGGCACTCACCCGTCCTAAACTAGTGTTTCTAAAACAAAAATCAACTACGTGTGCAGAATGTACCCAACAACCTAAACTAACCCAATACACAAGAATTCACACAAATACACAAGTGAACTACGAATACCAAAGGGAAAACGAGAGTGGACACAAGTAACAGGGTACAAAAGAACACCGAGGTTGATACAATACATCTGGGCAAGGTAATGGCTAAATAATGGATAACACAAACAAACGAAAGTACAAGGAGACAAACACAAACCAACAAAGCCGAAGCTATACGAAATACACACACACGCGAAACGATAAGAAGCCAAAGCAAAACCAAAAGCGAAATGAAACCGAAGCTAAGCTGAGCGGGACCGAAGTCAAATGAAAGGCCCCTTCCTTCTGAAAACCTCCAAGTTATGTACTGAATAAACTGCACTCTGATTGGCCGAGATGCTAAACGAGGATGACGTAATACGGAAACAATGTTGTAATGATGGGCCAATGGGGGAGGAAGAACAATCAAGGTCAGGAAGTGGGGAACATAGCGACAAAACACACATGGACCATACATTGGAATGTAACACATCCATTTGGTCAATATTCAGAAATATTGGAAATACATTTTTATGGAGGCAAACACAATGCTGAGATTTTAAACTGGGGATATTAGACATTAAATGAAACATCTGAGTCTCTACTTTCACGTGCATTTGGTTTAAACCTTGTAATATGCACCGTTTCGGAGATATGAATGAAAATATGCCAACCGTTTTGTCAATATTAAAGAATATTGGACACACATTTTTATGGAGGCAGACATGATGCTGAGTTTAAAACTGGGGATAATAGACATTAAATAAAAGTTCTGATTCTCTGCTTTTACATGCATTTAGATTTAAGATTGTAGTATGCAGCAGGTCTCCAAGTTATCCTATAACTTTGGGATAAGGATTGGCTCTAAGGGCTGGATCGGTCGGACTGGGCGCGCGTCTCGGCTGGACGAGGCACCGTGTGCTGTGGCCCCTCTCGCGCGCCCCAGTCGAAGCCCACCCTCCCCTTCTCGTGGGAAGGCCGGGGTGCCGGGGGGGCAAGCCATCATCCACGGCGGCGAATCTAGACACGCGTCGGGCCCTTCCCGTGGATCTCCCCACTTGAGGCGCGCGTCGGTCAACCTCTTCCTGCCCAGGGAAGGCCGGCGGGCGGCAAGGGGCCTCGGCCAGTGTCTAGCAGCTGGCTTAGAACTGGTGCAGACCACGGGAATTCGACTGTTTAATTAAAACAAAGCATCATGAAGGCCCACGGCGGGTGTCAACGCGATGTGATTTCTGCCCAGTGCTCTGAATGTTAAAGTGAAGAAATTCAATGAAGCGTGGAAATTCTCTTAACTCCCTTGGGTAAGGAGTGGAGACTTAGTGACCTCTACCTCCACATGGTCCCGCTGGTAACTCCATTGCTCTGCCTGAGGATGTAGAGGCCAAATGAGGTCTAAATTATCTTACCCCTCCTGTGGGCCCGCCAACCCACTAGGTAGTACCCATGGCGAAACCTCAAAATGGAGAGTAATGTTAATGATGAACCATACCAGATGGCATGTCGCCCAGGAAAATAAGATGCCCTGGAAGGACTTGGGGTTGGGTCCTGTTCCAGTAAATCCCTACAGGACCCCAGTAGTTAAGAGTTATCAGCAGGCTCTCCGGAGGAGAGTGACCCGGGCTGGACTATACAGAAAACAAGCTCTGGATGCTCCTCTCCTAGCTGGGTTTAAACAGTACCTTATACAGGACCTGGGTGTGGTCAACTGCTCTCAGGAGGTAGGTATATAAAACTGGGCAGAGACTCACAAAGTACATATTTTAACTCATATTTTAATTTTAACTAATTTTAGCACAGAATTCACCTATCTGAGATTGTACCAGCCCTAAAAATAAACCCTAAAAACATTTTTTTTTATAGACAACATTTCCAGTTTCCTGTTTTTTATGGAACCATCTGAAGCATCCTTGATGTTTGTGAAGGACATTCCCAAAACGCGCAATTTTTTTTACCAACTGAGGATGACTGGACTGTCTCACCAAACCATGCTAATTACATCACAAACATCAACCAGTTCCTGTGCTACATCCTGAATGCCACCAACTTAACACAGGAGGCTGGCTAACGTCATCATCATCTTCCAGAGCATCCTAAAGGACATTCAGCAAAAAAACAGCAAGGATGTCTCACAGGACGTCATCAGAAAAAGGTATTTTCCATTTGGAACTCTGATTCCAGTTGGTTTCCGGATCCAGTACATGACGGGAATTGACGTTGATGGTACTACTCCTTCTGCCACAGATACAGACAGCTGCAGAATCCTGGGCCGAGCGCCAGTGACTGCTGGTAGGTGCTGAGGGCTGCAAAGAGAGACGTGGAGAGGAACAGGAGAAGATGCACACCTCTGAAGACATCACCATGTCTGAGCAGCTTCTTGTGCTGTATTACCTGCAGGCCATTCTCCAGCTGAAGCACCTGCAGCACCTAGGGGTGATAAAGAATATGACAGTAAGAATGACAGTCTTGCATATTTCAGTTGTTTGGTCCAATTCTAACAATGACACAATGATCTGACGTTTATAAAGAGACAGAATGACAGTGCTGGTCAGGGCTCATCACTGTCATTTAGGTGGCGCTCCCGTTACTTAGGGCCTTAACAGGGAGACTGGACTGGAGGGAGGGGTGAGGGAGAAGATGCTCTCAGCTCTGTGTTCACTCAGGGAGATTGAACGCACTGGACAACAGACATGTGAGAGTGGAATTTGATCTCCACCCCAACTTCTATTCAGTAACTCCATACGGAACAAGAGTTAGTGAATGGCAAACATCAAGTTCAAACAGCCTCAGCAGCACTAAATCTAATGATTCTTGATGACACCTCCTCATGTAATATGTAAGCCCCTTCTCTCCTTCACATTCAACTTTTGCACCTCTCTTCCACACCATCCCCTACTTGTGAGTCCTCATTGGGATCCCAGCTGCCTCATCCTACAGAAGCTTAGCATCCAGCCAAGTGGGTCAGACTGACTGAAACACTCAACGCTTTCCATGCACTTCATAACTAGGTGCTGCTGTTTCTACTGTAAAATGATCATTGGCAGTTTTGAATGAAATATTATTTATTGAATTGCTTGTGATTTCAGGTCCAGGAATGGATGAAGAGAAAGACGTTTGTGTCACAAAGAGGCCAAAAACTGGCGATAATAGCAGTGACAAAGCACACAGCCTCCTCACAGCAGCTGGCATGCTTTGCCCTGAATGAAGAAGAACATGTAAGTCAAAGTTACATTGATATTCTCTCTTCAGTTCATTGTCAACATCTGTCTTCGTTATTCAACAATAGTTGAAAAGTACATTAACTGCATTTTGTCTGTTTTTTCAGATATTTCACCTTTACTTCACTAAACTACGCTGTACTGCTGCTAAGAGCATCTGTGGAAAAGACACTGAAATTTTTTTCATTTCTTCTGTGGAGGAGCCAATTTATAGTCCTTCCAATGACCTGCGGAGACTGCATGAGAAGTAAACCAAATCGCAAAGTTGTTTTAATGTATAAATCGAACTGTCTGTGGCTTGGGAACAATCATACACTGTGTGTATGTGTTTGTTTTGTAGATACCACCTCCCATTCATCACCAGCCAGGCTGCCAGGAGGGTATTTGAGACAGCCACAAAGAGGCTCACAGATGCACAGGAGAGCATCGTGGCGGATTATCTGGTCCACTCAGATGGTACTGCAGAGAAAAACTATAGGATACTGGCACATGACAACATCTGTTCAGCCATTGAAGTCATTAAAGGTGTTGCAGAGGATGGAGCTCAGTAAGTGTCACCATGTTCTGAATAAATGACAAAATATTCATGTGTCAAAAACAACAATTACTTCATGCTTTTGAAATATCAAGAGAGTAATCGCAACTGCGGGATGTACATCTGCTGTGTAACTGGAAGAGAAAACACCAGTTTCAGTTCTTTTTAGCCAACGTGTTACAGAGATTAATATTCTATACTAATATTAATATAATACTATACTAATATAATAATAATATACTAATATTCTCTTTTACATCAGATCAACACCAACTGTGGCAGCTGCAGGATCTGGAAATCCGAAGATGGATGATGCCACAGCCTTCCAGGAGCTGACATGGGAGTTTCCAGTGTCATTAGACGGGCAGCTTCCCAGAAAGAAAGAGCGCCTGAGACTGACTGGAAGTCATGACTGACACTGTTACAACAGGTGGACATCAGATCAGAGGAAGATGAGACTGCAGAACATTATTGATAGGTTTACAAAACTATTATTTTCACTGAGAAACAAATTTGGAATTAATTCTCAGGGTTTCTGTTCTGGTTTTCATTCCAGACCATTACGCTTTACAGTTACAAACAGAAGGCCAAGTGACCCGCTATTTTCAAAAGATGAGCTGGACTGCAAATACACCAACAGCATCTGGAGAGCTTTAGAAGTGGAAGCCCAACACAGATGCTCAACCAAATGAAAGGCAAATTAACAAAGCTTCATCATTCTTAACATGGGAGGACAATATCTCCACCTTGTGGTCATTGTTGGTAATGTCTTACTTTGAGGCAGGTTTTTATTTCAATTCTCTAATAGGTGATTTTAATGTTACAGATGTGAATTCTGCATTCAGCAGTGCACGATTTTTTTTTCAAGTTCAATGGAACTATCATAGTAATGTAAGTTTCTTTAAAAAAATCAAATGAAATGAAAGGAATACATTTTTATGAGGAAACCAATACTGGCATTCCCATAATAATCTTCCTGAGTTCATGTATTGCATTAAAACACTTTGTGGGCTTGAGCTACAATGATTTTTCTCTTCTGTGATACTAGATAAATAATAACAAAAGCATTTATTTTAATTAGTTTTGTTTTATAAACAACACTTAAGATCTGATTTCATTAACATATGTGAAAAATATCATTGCATAATGCAATGAACAAAGTATTGCTTACAGGCCTCTAAAACAGAGTACTATGCTTTTTGACACATACCTGTGCTTGTTGCAAAAATTTCTGTATTTTACTATAGCTTACATTTTGCCTGCGGATCTGCCAACAGGTCTTTTAAGAAATGACAAATTCTGGATCATGTCAAAGGAGCAGGAGAAGTGTATTCAGTGAAGTATTTGCAGTGATTCTGTATTGCCCAGGGCAATAATCAGGATCAGGATATAGCTCCAGATGGGCCAGCGATAGTGATGTGAAGTACAGCAACCCACAGGATCACAAGAAAGAGACACAGCACTGTTTCTTCTTAAAAAAACAATATATACAGGTATGAAGCAATCACATTGTAGCAGGAGTGACATTGATTAAGTGCTTGCATTACGGGGCTTGTGGAATCTATAGGGTATGATGTCCACTGAAGGCCTTCAGAGCCTAGTATATCAAATGCCTAGCTGTAAGCCTAGCATGTTGCACCACAGAATCGCTTTTAAACCATACCTCTGGTATACTTAGTTCCTGTTGCTCAGTGCATGATGAAAGTATTGCTTACAGGTGTCTGACATAGAGAACTGTGACACCCTTTGAGTATCCTGTGCATGTTTCATGAATTATCACATTTTACTAGATTGTTTCTTGGTTTATATCTGCTGTGGGTGAAATTCATCTGTTCATTTTTATCCCCTCAGAACTTCATCGATGTTATATTCTCTTTCTTCAGGTCCTCTGCCGTCTCCTCAGCATTATTGTAAAGCTGTGTTCCTGTCTTCCACTGTATTCGCATCTTGACCAGATAGGGTGTTTGAAAGGGTGCTTCTCTATTTCCAGTGTGTCTGTCTTTTCTAGTTGTTCTTAAATCTGCCCTGTGAACCCTTGGTGGATGGTGTGGTAGTGGGGCCTACTTGACCCTGCACAGAGCGCTCATCTGGAGCACATGGTTGGACTGTATGCATGACCATTATCTCTCATTGCTCAAGCCTGCTCATTACACCTTCTGGTTAAGGAATCCCTTGACAGCATGAATGCAGTTGTATGCTGGAAAGCAGCAAAAGCCAATATCTGATCAATGTGGCTAGAATATCCTATATCATAGCTTGACATCAAAGCTGTTACAGATCCATGGTCCCTGCCTTGCCATCTACTCATGTACTGCCTTGCTGGCAGTTTTTCTCACTAAAATAACTTTCTTTGGTTCCATAGCTTCAGGCATGAACTGGAGCATATCCTTTAGCTCCACAATATAGGTCTTGACATTACAACCAGGTATTGTCAGATCAAACATTTCTTTGTCTTTTGCTTGCCGTCTAAATTAGTGGAGGTTAAAGGCGCTGTCTTACCTACAAAATGTATCAAGGACAGGATGGATACACCTGAGTGTCCTCTATAGGGCTCTTTCTGATCCTGACCTGGAGACTCTCTGAGCCCAGGCTTCCTGAATGCCCTTGTACCGTTGGCCCCTACCTGAGACATGGATGCCCTGCTTGAGATCTCTGATTTCTTGCAGGGCAGAGTCTAGTTCCTCAATAAACATGTCTCTTTGTTCAGTTATTCATTAGTCTTGTTGTATGAACTTTGCAGTTTGATTTCCTGTTCATGCAAGCTTACCTGTATCTCTTTTCTGGCCTCCTCCATGACAGAGGGTCTTCTATTTTCTATTTTCACTAACGCTTCTTTGAGTAGTTTCTTTTTCTGTTCATTTTCCATTTTCTTTTCACTGATTATGCCCAACATTTCAAATTGCTCTTTTTTTATATTCCTCCATCTCACTCTTCTTCTGAGTTTCTGAGCTTTTGACAACTCAGTCAGTGTCAATTCAAATTTATCTAGAGTAGTTTAAAGCTAAACTGGATAAGACTGGGACCCTTCCTTTTTAAACTAGGAAATTGCCCCGGCTGGGATTTCTGCATGGGTTTTTTCAATCTGAAATCTGAAGTCAGACTTCTTAGTACTGTCCCAGTAACCAGGATTGTCGCAATCAGAGATCTTAATTATAAACCACTGAACTTCAGATTATCTGGCAGCCATTTATATTTTTCTGTATTTTCTATATTTTTCTCAATGACAGATCTGTCATTGAGGGTGTTGTGCTGTTTCCCATCACTGTGTGAGATGGCAACACTTCTGCCCAGGACACGGAACAGCTAGAGAGAGCAGTGTATTTCACCTCTAAAACTCACCTTCCCTTTGTGGATTCATTCTACATCTCTAGACTGAAACACAAAGCTCTAAAGATGCTCACGGGCTGCTTCCACCCTGCCCAGCCTCTGTTTACCTTCCTCCTCTCTGGTAGTGCTTAGGTCTGTTAAAATAAGGAGTACAGCTTCTGTATCAGCACCTGCCCAGAGGCTGTGAGATGTGTGAACACAGTTATACTGTATAATGTAGGTGAAATGAATACATGATAACTGGAGTATGTAAGGATAGTATGTGATGTGGGAATGTTATTATTGGTTTTATGTTTGTTCTGTAGTATATTGTACTGATGTCTTTTGCTTGCATGAGCTGACCAAACCAGACTCGATGCAAATAGTTGTTATGGTAATATAAGTGTTGAACTTGAGAAACTGTAAAGCAACACGGTACAAGCAACAACACAGACTTTACATAAAATTACATGAGAAAATATTTAAAAATTCAGTTTAAATCTATTTTTTTTCCTAAGGAATAAAGCAAGCTGTTGGTTATTTGTTATCAACAAAGCTCTTTAAGGTCTTTACCTTCAATAAAGCCCAAATCCCCACAGAAATCTCTCATGTGTCTTGCTGGAGAGCAGGTCCAGTTTTCCTCAGCAATGACCCATGACTGAGATTCTCATGTATTTCATGTGTTCTTCTCATGTATTTCATGTGTTCTTCCAGGTGTCCTGTATATCAGCTGGCCCATGTGTACCATCTGTGGTATTAACCTGTTAGTGGCGAAGACCCTTCAGGCCAGCAGCCACATCACCCTGCAACTCACAACTGGCAACCCACTGAAGTTAAGCAGATGTGAGCCTGGTTAGTACCTAGATGGGAGACCTCTTGGGAAAAACTAAGGTTGCTGCTGGAAGTGGTGTTAGTGGGGCCAGCAGGGGGTGCTCACCCTGTGGTCTGTGTGGGTCCTAATGTCCCAGTATAGTGACAGGGACACTATACTGTAAACAGGGGCTGTCCTTTGGATGAAATGTAAAACCAAGGTCCTGACTCTCTTTGGTCATTAAAAATCCCAGGGTGTTTCTTGAAGAGAGTAGGGATGTAATCCTGGCGTCCTGGCCAAATTTCCCATTTGCCCTTACCAATCATGGCCTCCTAATAATCCCCATCAATGAATTGGCTTCATTACTCTTCTTTCCTCCCCACTGATAGCTGATGTGTGGTGAGCCTTCTGGCACACTATGGCTGCCGTCGCATCATCCAGGTGGGGCTGCACATTGGTGGTGGTGAAGGGGAGTCTCCATTACCTGTAATGCGCTTTGGTGGAGTGTCCAGAAAAGCGCTATATAAGTGTAAGCAATTATTATTATAATTATTATTAATGTCTGCCTCGAATTTCCTCCCCTTAAACATTTTGTTATATCTCTGCAGCAGAACATAGCAGGAGCCTGGTTCAGGTCTTAAATTGAAGCTAACCCCCTTGGCTTTGAGGGTGAACAGTCATATTTCTTATATTTCTTAATGTGTCCATCAGCAGACAAACATATGTCATATGTGTTGTTTTGGTCTCCAGAGGTCAGAATTTTCAATTCTAGTCCTGTCAGGGTCCTGGGAATGATCTGGGACAAATTGATCAATTAGAAAAAATTCTACATAAAGTTTTGTGAAGACTGGATCTGGAATGAAATGTCTCGCATATAATAAATAAATCATATTGAAAGTAATAACAATGAAAACCATTGCAATTGCTATAAAAACCTTTAAACACTGCTAGAGAGCCTTATCTGCTGTTATGCATTGAAAAAAAACCTCAGAATTGACTTCTGGTGTGAAAAAAGGAGCACTGATAAGAAACTGATTGATTACCCCTTCTGAGTCAATGATTGACAGCTAGAAAGCAGGTGGCATGCAGCCTGGGGCTTCCAGGGGAAGTCTCACCCCCCAAGGCCTCCAAATGGCTGAAAATACAATGAATGACAGCACTTATTTACCAATCAGATCGCCTTATTTCTGGCACTCCTGCTTCAAATATGTACTACATAGTCGATAACCTATCAGTAGCCTCCAGGTCTGGAGGAGGGTTAGTCTACACTCCGTGGATGTATATCGTGCTTCAGAATAAGGTAAAAACATGGGACATATATATATTTTTTGCTGGTTTTTGCTTTTGTGGTTTTGTTTTGCTGGCTTATTGATGACCTTATCGATGCATTTTGGAAGTGAATCATCAGATAAAAAGTGAGTTTATGATTGATCGTCTTGGTTTTTAAAAAAACATTTTTTATAAAGCTGTGGTTGTCGTTTTTCGATTGATAACATGGTTTTGTGGTTTTGTGGTTTTGTTGGTAAAAAACGATTAAAAATGACGCAGGAATCAAAGGTAGATATTGATTTACACCGTGGACACTTACGTCCACGCCAGGGCTAGCACATGTATGATTATATGTACATTTTTTTTTTGGTTCAAAAACGGTTTTGTGAAGCTCTAGTTGAACACTTTTCGATTGATAAAAGGTTTTCTGTAAAGGTTTTGTGGTTTTGGTGATGTAAAACAATGAAGTGAGACAGGACTTTTGAGGCAAGTTTTTCTTAGAACGTGGCGGATACGTTTTCGTCCAGCATTAAGAGAAGTTGACTCTTTAATTTATTTGTCTTCCAAAGGTGTCTTTATCTGGATGACAGGTGCAGAGATTCATGTAATTCCTGTGCCACCTATGTCTTTAGGACTGTGCTGTTGTCTTTGTTATGACTTCTCCATGGTAATCACACACAACTTCTCCCTTTACAGGATCATTTTTGATTAGGTGACATCTCCAGATTCAAAGTGTTTGAAAAACCAATGAATACAACTTTTCTCCCCAACTTAACGCAAATGGTTTCTACAATAAAACCATTGGTTGAACCTATAAAAAAATTATTCTGTTCTTTATTTTAGTTAACGATGACGAAATGCTAGCGAATATAATCCACAGTGACCATGATGAAGACTAAATTGCTTTGCATTTTTATTTGAGCGAATTAGGATGAGTCAAAATGACCACTTTGACTAAAACTCAAACTGAAATTAATTTCATCACATGAAGTTCGCCATTTGTGCATTTATTTTCTGTGTGGCCAGGAGCAGGCTGGCTACTGGGAGTAATCCCAGGGCTGTGTGGTGCCTCAGGGCTACTGCTGTGTGAGAATCTCCAGTGTCGTGTGCCAATCTCTCTCCTCTTCTCCCTTGTTGAGCTGTAGTTCTTTCCAGCCATTCTTCTCCACACCCCACGTCATGATGACTGTGTGTTAATTGATTGTTACCCAGATAGACAATGAGATGTATACACTGTGCTTATTAGATTCAAGATTCAAAATAGAGCACCTTGATTAGAAAAAAGAAAAGGCGAGGAGACGAAAGAAATGCTTGTGGTTCTCCATGCTTTCAGCTGGAAGAAAAAGTTCTGGAGTTTGAGAGTACTTCATATACAACGAGAAAACCAAGAAAAACTCTTGTAAAATATTACTGAATATAAAGAAACAAAATGTGGCTACATTAAAGTTGAAAACCTCCAACAAACCTGAAGCGGCATAAGAAGCGCAGAATCCAGACACTTTTGCACCAAAAACATTTTACATTTTAGCAAGGCAACAAATTAAACATTCAGAATTAAGCAAGAATGAAATTATTTTACAGTTTGCATATCAAGAAAACAGTAATTTTATGTGTTTGTTAGAGATTAATGTGTAAGATGTTAATTACTCATTTAAAATGTGAGAGCTGGTTGAACACACCATGAGTGCTGCATTTCAGCTTCATAGTGGCGCTCTGTCAGAAATGTGATGTTTGTTCATATGTTATTTATAAATTGTTGTGAGTCTATGAAATTATTTTTGTGTACTGTACATTTAACGTTATGTAATAGTTATCAGAAAAGACTTTTCTTTGTGTTTAGTCTATTTATATAGCTTGGTATTCAGCTAGTATATTATAGAAAATATGATTGTGGCACCAACATCTTACAGCGTCTTCCCTATTCCGTCTTATTTCTTCAGAAGAGAAATAATGTGGGTGGAGTGAAAGCGCTGAGACACACTGAAGCACAGTCTGTCACTGTTAGCATGATGTATGAGATGATATTCTTATTTTTTTCAGAAGAGTGTGTCAGCTGATCTATATAATGACTGAGATTCTCCATATATGTAATATGTCACTATGCACCTTCTTCCAAGTGTCATGTAGATCACAGCTCTGGGCTCACACAGGTTTATTAAAATATTCACACCTGCTCACACCTGAAGAAGGCTTCACAGCCAAAACATTGTGTTTTCTGTCTTCTCTTCTCAGCATAGAATAAACCCATTACTTGTTCCTTCATTAAAATATTCTCATTATTGTTTTAGCTTTGTTTTCACTGTGGCTCTAAAGACAGATAAATGTGTCTTGTGGAATCTAATTTCAGGTTGGAGGTTAGTTTCAGTAGTTTCACTTCCTGCACAGACTGATGGGGTTGATTGTCATGGTAAGGTGGACAGTTAATCAAGTCCACAGAGAGACATTCAGAGTCAGGATTGTTGTAACGGAAAGAATAAGGTTCTGGATCCCGAGATGAAGTTAAACAGATGAGTTTATTGCATGCAAGGAACAATAAAGCCGGAGTCTTGTTTCCCACAAGAAACAACAAAACCGAAATATTGTTCAAGGTGCTGGTACAAACTTTAGGTTTATATATCCTTTCCTTTCTGCTTCTGGAGTCACTGCTATTATGGTAAAGGGGGGAGGTCACGTGTTTGGCCAGTTTACAGCTTTTTGGCCAAATGGTCAGGGATTAAGTCCCCAGGGGGTTTCCTAGCTCTCCTAGCTCACATCTGGAATCCTTATCAGTTCTCCCTTTCCTGCCATAAACTCCTGTTGCTTAGAAGTCTAATCTTCAAGCAGAAAGGACTTAATTTAAACCCCTTCTTTACTTTTACTTCATTCCCCCCTTATAAAATATGGCATACGTCAGGACTGACTATTTTTTACACATACAATGTCAGGGCAGATCTTTCCTTTCTAGGTAACAGGCATGCATTGCCATGACATTGTGTGTTCCACGGTGTCAACAAGATGTGATTGGCGTTTTTGTACAAGTGATAGTTACAATTATACATATAAAACAATCCTAATCCTACAAATAAATAAAGTCCTACCCCAGGACCCATATGCAGACCTCAGCCACGTGATGATCTCAAATGGGCTCAGTCTCACAGCCCCAGTTTGCTCCAGCCCGCAAACTGCACAGGACTGCAGGTAGAGCCCACGGTGTTCCTTCGGTTGATATTTCCTTAGTTGGTTTTTCAGACTGTGGGTGATAGGGGCAATGTAACTTCCACCTCAACCCTAGTGAGGCGATTACAACCTGGCACACCTTCCCAATGTAGTATGCCCCTAGATCAGTATCCAAGGGGCAGGGCAGTCCACACCATGGGATCATCTTTGTCATACACCTGGGTATCCGCCAGCATGAATTTCTGGCTACAAAATGTCATTGGGCTGTGAGAGCATGCAGGGCATCTGGTGTGCTGACGGCCAGACACCCCATCATCATACAACCCCACATTCTTTTCACATTTTTTCTAACCACATCTATTAGAGGCCTCAACCTGAATTCTCCATTTTCCCCAGTAGAGGTTTCACAGGAGTCTCAGACTCCTGCTCTCCCAGTGCCGCTCTCCTGGCATCTGCATCTGCACGGTTGTCACCTTGAGTTACTGGAATTCTTTGTTTATTGTGTTATATACACCTTACTGCAGCTACTTCAGTCGGCAGCTTCAAAACTACAAATCAGTTCAGGGACAAGCCCAGTATTCTTAACTGGAGTCCCTGCTGTTGAGAGAGAATCCTATTTCTCCATAGCCATCCAGAATTGTGGCCTACATGCAACAAATACTTACATTATATACATATACAGTAACCCTTTAACATCTTTCTTTTTACAATCTTCCATCAGGACTCTAAACTGGCTTGCTGCGCTGAGGCAGTGGAGGGGCATTTTTCCGATCGGTAGCACCTCGAATTCTGTTGTAACAGCTCAGCCTGTTCTCTGTTCTCCCTCATGCATCAGAAGGGACCCATCAGTAAACAGTATTACATTTTCTTAAATTTTCACGGTCCCCCACCTTTTGGCTACAGCATCTAATGGTAAAATAGTATCCCACCAGATGGTGCCTACCTCCATGCTTCTGCGTCAGCACAACTGCCCTGAACCCATTTTCCACACTTACATACAAAGGAATGGTTGATCCATCTGAGGAAACCCCAGTCTCAGCACCTGTAAGAGAGCTTGTTTCAAATTATTACAGGCGGCTTTTGCTGCTGGACCCAAGGGAATCTTGTCCTTGGACTGCCCCCCCCTTAAGCAGACCTATTAAGAGTTGTGCTCACCCCGTAAAAACATTGCACCAAAGCCCTGTTAAAATTACACAATGCTAGACACAAAAGGGCCTTATCATAACTGCTTAATATTAGACACTCTAAACCCTGAAGCAACCCAGACTTGTGGGTTTCCTCATTAGGGGAAGCACTCAGAATACCATCAACATACTGAGTGATCACAGTCAGTTGAAGCCACATGATACCCTGTTCTGGGTAGTCATTCCTCGTAATGCTGCATAACATCCTAACCCAATAGATCTGTGATAAAACCACCCACATTCACGTGATAAGTGCATGTGAATGTTAAAATCAATGTTAAAATCTGGTACTCTGCAAGTAAAACTTGCTGCCCCAATACTCCTGTGGCCTCCTGCCGTCTCCCCATATACAGATGCAGCCATTCAAAAGACGTGGGGTATATCGCGGTACACCGAGGTGGGCGTGTTGCATCAAAACGCAGTATCACGCGGTGTAACGCTTCATTTGACGTCATACCGGAAAGTATCCGGAATCACCTTGTAAAACCGCCAGAAGAAGCCAATAAAGCTTAACCTCTCATGTACAGCATTTGAGCTTTTAAATTTAAACTGTGTATTACAGCATGTTAATCATCAGTCATTAAAAAGTTGGTATATTTTATGAAAGCAAGATTGCTGAGTTGGGCAAAAGTACACAACCTACCTTTATCATAAATATTTTAATGATGCAGAAATATTTTATGCATCAAAGCCTTTACCGAAGATATTACTAATAGTATTAATAATGAATGACTTTGGACAAGCTGTAAACTCAAAGTATTACGCTGGTCCACATCCTTTCTAACCATCATTTTAAACGAAAAGACTTTAGTTTTTTCATTGTCAAACACCACAGCATTTCGTTGATCTAACTAACGAGGACAGGACATTAGCTAGCCAATATGATAAAGGAATAAATGACTTTTTTTGTTCATTTCTTTAGCACATTTGTACAAGCACTTGGAAACTGTCCAATCCCTACTTTGTCAGGCATTTTCTTTTACTATAACGGACATAAAAACTCCCTTGCTTTTAACAGAGCGTTTCATAATTTCTAACAACAAAAATTATTTAAACTGCGACACTTATCATTCACCCAGAGCTCAAAATATCACAAGGATCCTCAAGAGCACAACAAAACCAGCTGTCAAAAAAAAGTTTTTTTTTTTAAAAGTCAATTGTGTGTCCATAATATTGCTAATTGCTATTGCTACTGAGTCTATAGTACATTGTTTGTGAACAAACTGGTTTCACAGGTATTTTCAACCCCCTGCCACTATTGTTTCATCGGTTGTTATCCTGTAAAGCGCTTTGTAAAGTTTATTATTATTATTATTGTTATTAATATTGATCATATTTTTCCTCCCAGGACTTGTAAAATTGTTTTTGTTATTGTTCTTATCCCGTAAAGCACTTTGAGAAGCATACTGTCCAGCATATTGTATTTCATTGCACTTTGACAGATCGTCTTATAATTACTTGTTGTTAGAATATACCCCAAAAGGATATTCCCCCCAAGAGGATATAGAGAATATCCCCCAAGAGGTATCCAGGTAACAGTGAAATGGGCGTACAGTCTGGGGAGATCGCCGTTTTCCATGTAAATAGTTCCCTGGTTCCACACCCCTTGGTCTCTCTCTCTCTCTCTCGGGCCTGCGCTCTTGGCAGGCTTGTCTTATGTCTGTCTCTTGTCTGGGCACGGGAGTACTGCTGGCGGGTGGTGACGGAGAAGAAATAAAGCGCAGTTTTTAACTCCACAAGTTTGAGTCTCTGTGTTCGTCCTCAACTAACCCAAATTCATTACATTGGTGTCAGAAGCGGGAGGATGGACAGTGAACAGCCGATGATGTCAGACTCAGAGAAGCTGGTCCAGCCTGCGCCGGTGAGACCGAGCCGTTCCAAAGTTCAAAGAGGACATTGAGTGTTTCTTGGATTTCGCTGGTTATTAAAGATTTATTAATTACATCACCACCACTGGCCGTGGGGCCGTGGGGTGAGACAGGGCTGCAGCCTGAGCCCAGGCCTGCAGGCCTGCAGCCTGAGCCCAACACAGTTTAATATCTATATCAACGAATTAGCAGGAATGTTGGAACAGTCTGCGGCTCCTGGTCTCACACTACACGACACAGAAATCAAGTTCCTGCTCTATGCAGATGACCTGGTCCTGCTGTCGCCCACAGAACAGGTGCTGCGGCAGAACCTGGCACTGCTGGAGCAGCACTGTCAGACCTGGGCGCTGACAGTCAATCTGGACAAGACCAGAGGCTCTTCAACATCAATCCACCAACAAGAATCTGGCTCCAAATATTTAAAAGTGTAGTCCAACCCATTGCCCTATACGGCAGTGAAGTGTGGGGTCCCCTCACAGACCAGGAGTACACTCAATGGGACAAACACCCCACAGAAACTCTGCACATGGAGATCTGTAGAAACATCCTCCATGTGCAGAAAAAAACACCTAACAACCTGTGCAGGGCCGAATTAGGCCAGTAATCACTATTGATAAACATACAGAAAATAATTTTAAAGTATTGGCTTTAATATTAGCCGTACAGAACATTAAAGTGCCCCTTTTCATTCAACGGGTGTCTGAGTCACTGTGTCCTATCTTCTGACAGTCACTGTTGTGAATGTCTGTAGAGTGTATCTTATTTTTAGTGCTATATTTTTATATTATATTCCCTATTAATCAAACTCTAAGAGTATGTATCGGCTTGTCCCGCCCCTCTCTGTGTACAGTAGAGCCCCCTGTCCTGGATGGTGGACCCCATACAGCTGTGTCTGGAGAGAATCCAGAGTATCAGCTTCAACAACACGGCTGGGCAGCTTGTTCCCCCCTCCCGCCCCTCTCTGTGTACAGTAGAGCTGGACAGGAGGCTCGACTGTACACAGAGAGGGGCGGGAGGGGGGAACAAGCTGTCCAGCCGTGTGGAATGCTACAGAACCCTAAACAGACAATAAACACTAGCCGAATATTTGACCAAGATATCCAGACACAGCTGGATGAGCTCCACCAGTCAGGACAGGCAAATAAGATACACTCCACAGACATTCACAACAGCGACATATCATAAAACATTTGCACATATTGTTAAATTATTACTTGTTTTTCAGGAAGTTAAAAAAAACACTTGAATTACTTATCCACTCTCGAAATAAAATTATTTTTCAAGCAATGTAACTAACGTCGGGCAATGTGTTTTTTTTTAATCTAACATTGACAGCCACATCTTAAATCTTGTCAGTCAGCACTTTTTTCCCTATTTGAATTGTGGTGATTCGAATAACTTGGGATAACAAGTGGTCTCAAAGTCACCGAGCTCACAGAGCTTCAACAACAGATGACAACTTCTTTAGTCCTTCCTTAGTCTTCCTGAAATCGTTAGACCGGGAGGGGGGCACTCGGGAATATGAGTTATGCGAGTGAGATTATGAATGAATAAAAACATTTTATTAAAAACACATTTGCGTTTGTTTGTGAGCTATATTATGTATTTTTCATATATAAGATATAATGATGTGTTCCTGCTTACACATTGCACGACTTTAAAAGCTATAAAAACAGGTTTCGAGTCGTGTCTTTTTCACATTATCTGGCGAGCCTTGTTTTGTCAAAGAACCAGAGATCATCTCGCTTTCAAAGGACAGCACAGGCTTTGAAAAGGCCACAAACGTATTAGCAAGGGTTAATAGCACTATGGACCGCACAAATAAATGTAAAATAGTCTTCTTTAGGTGTGAGGGCAGGAGTGGATCGCAGCAGGCATACACAGCAAATAACAAGAAAACAAGGAACAGGGGAGGTGAGACCAGTATCCAAACAGTGAGTGATCAGAAAAAGGAAACAATTGTTACGCCCGGCTTTTCGACGCAATTTTTTTTACGTGCTAATGGTAATGTAATGGGAATTAATTTAATCACAGAGTGCTCATAAATTGTGCTAGGAAGAAAACAGATCGGTGTTCTGAAAGGTCACATAAACAGGTTTTCGATGGACAGAATGCTAGTGTAACGATGACGGACACAAAAACTCAGACTTGCGGAGCTAAAAGCTGCCTTCATTTTCTTCTCCGTCACCACCTGCCAGCCGGCTCTCCCGCGCCCCGACTAGAGAGATCTCTGTGATTAAATTAATTCCCATTACATTACCATTCCCACTGTGCATAAAAAGGAAGATTAATAAACATAAGGTTGTTTAATGACAATCTGTTGTATACCTCATGGCTAAATAGTCAAGTCTACCCAAAAAAGAAAACATCGACTTTATTTAAACCCAAGCGAAAGTATTAATGGTTTTTAACTACCATACTTTTATGGTACATGACTTTGTTAGACCCTTCTACTTTGAAAATACCTGTGAAATTGGTTTAATTCGTCACAGCCAGCACTCCCGCATAAAGTGATGAAAACCGCGCTGCGCCACTCCTGTTTGGCATTTCAGTTATGGAGGCGGAAAGACGCACCTCCACCTCTGGTTGCCTGTTCGAGTCGCAGCAGGTAGAGACACGTACGAAAAAAAGTTCATTCCAGCTACAATACATATATATTTTTGTGGTAAGAGGGAGCAAAACATCAGTATTTACTGCTAGTAATTAGTGTACGATTTATAGTTGAAATCCTGAGCATAAATATAAAGTTAAAATCTCGACAAATGAAGCAATGTAGGAAATGCGCACACAGAAATACACAGAAAATAAATCCGTTCTGACATCTCAAATCAGTTTCGATCAAGGTCTCCAAAACGAACAAGAAAAAGAGCATTTTCAGAGAGCAATTACGCTGTGTTTATGTAGAATAAGTGATTAGATTTATGAGCAATCTAATTTCTTATTTCTGAACATTATTACGCAGAAGACAAAGGTAGCGATTTACATTGCATTGTGCATTGTGCTGCTGTAATACAGTTTAAAAAAATTAAAAGTCTAAACAGTATCAGCTGTATTTATGGGTTGTAATTTAAAAAAAGTCAAAAACCGCACTCAAAATGCGATTTAGAGCTTTCTGGCAAGAGGAGACACCCAAACTAATAATGTAACATGCTACTGTTTGTGCACAGACATAGTTATACTGTTATTTCTTTAGATATGCAATTGCATGTTTTCTTTTAATCCCTGGCGGGACAGGCGTCCATAAGAATCAATTTAAAGTTTTCCTTGCATTTTGACAGAAACCAAATTTCCCAAATTTAATATGTGCTTTTCTATATTTATTGTCAATTAATTGTCCATAATATTGCCATTCTATTTTTTCAAATAAATGTTTGTTAAAATAAAAGCCATGGTGCTGGCTGGATTTGAACACCCAACCTGTGGCTTAATAGCCAAGCACCTAGACCACAGGACCATCCACAAGGCCACATGAGGAGTGGTGAAACAGCCCTACACAAACAGTATCAACAGACATTGTACAGCGTATACTATTCTTGTGTTGCAGTACATGAATATAATTATATCGTTATTAATTTCTTTAGATATGCGATTCCATATTATATTTCCTATTAATCAAATTCTAAAAGTATGCTTGTTGACTCCAGTATCAAGCGTATTCACAGAAAAGCTTAAAACTACCACTTTTTATACACGTTATTTCATGTTAGTTACTGTAATACTGTATGTTTATGTAACAAAATCAATATCGTTTATGGCCTTCACACGTGTTATGCTCCTATTCTTTTAATGCTCAGCCACTAAGATTTCCCTTCAGTGGTAAAATTCCATATAAATATTCAATACTAAAACAGGCACAGTAAAGACATTTAAATCTTTCTACGACCAACCAACAAGTGCCCCTCTCGGTCAACCAATCATGTACCTCGGTATGACGCGCGATGACGTAGCCAATTACCCGCGATACGTGTTTGTGCCGCACACTTTGAATGGCTGCATCTGTACATTACTCTATAGCACACTGTGAAATGAGACAAGCATGACATTAGTGCTCCAGTATCCCATAACAGAGAAACCGACACCCCATTTATAGTACATTTTAGGTTTAACTCCTTTTATGCACTGGACTGGGACAGACTTAGGGAGTCTATAAGGAATTTACAGGATCTAATCTTTAGGTAAACAGATCTCTCACAAGACTGTTTATTCTCCCCAGACAGAGCTCTTAGCTGGGTGATATATTTTTCACTGTTGTTTCCTGTCAGTTGAACCACAGGGCATGTCCCTGCTTCCTTCATCCTGCTTGCGCCTTCTGCAGTATCAGGTTTAAAGCCATTAAAATAAATTCAACTTTTGGTTCACCTATTACAACTAATTGTATATAAATACAAAAACTGTTTATCTTAACTCCTTTTTAAGTCCACCTGTACTGTACTTGTATGTTTCAGACGCTCTCATATTTTCCAATCTCTTTTTTAAGTTGATTTTCGTCAAGTCTCTCTAGTTACATCTCTAGCCAGTCCAGCTGGCCAAACACACTCGCACTGTCATTTAGTATACCAAAACTCAGTTACGCACTGTGGTCTTTTACACACTTACACTTACACACACACACACACACAAATTCATAAAACACACATACAGATCAAGAATATATTTTTCTCTTCGTACTATAATGCACTGTATTTGGTTTCACTTCTACATGTATTTTTTTAATTCCTGAAGCGCACTCCAGGTTCGCTGCATTCCTAATTTCGGATGCGGTACTTCTTTAGCCCTCCGGTCAATATCTTCCAGTTTTGGATTTGATCGTATGGGGGAATCAGGGAAGGTAGGTGCGAGTGCGGGCCCCCTCGACGGGGTGCGCGACAGAGTAAGAGTAACGCTGTCATCAACAGCGCCAGCCCCTGCTACATCAAGTCCTTTCCCACTTCGGGTGAGAGTACAGATCTGCGGGCGCCCTCCCTTATTAGGGGAGTCCCTGATCCGTCTTTATCCCACTCGCATCAAGTGTCAACCCAATCAGATCCCCCATCTCCATATGGCCACTGTGGGAATTGATCCCAGTTATTTTCATTTCCTGCCTGACTGTTCCCCTATGGGAGAGCAGGATATAATTTAATTGACAGTTGTAACACATTAACTAGTGCAGTGCGACCAGGAACTAATTCTTTCTTTAGTTTCTGATACACCTGCACTGCCTCTTTTCGCTTTTGTTCATACTCTTTCGTAGCGAGTAAAAATATATTTTCTTTCATTTATTTCTTTCGTTTTTTTTTCTCCCGTAAACACACTTTTTAGTAATCGCATTCCAATTTCTTTCTTTTTTTCTCATGTATCTGCCACCACTGGTGCCGGCCGCGCAGCAGGGTGGCAGCTCCATCCTTGTGCTTTTGCCAATACTCATATGCTTTCTTTACAGGTGTCTTCGCCCCAAACTCCCTCTGACAAACTCAGCTTTTCCCATATTTTTCCTTCTTTTCCGTCAACTTACACTTTTCCGATATATAAACAGACCCTTACACTACTTTCTCAGACCATCAGTTAGCACACATGTTCGGTCTCTTGAAGAGTTACTTTGTCGTGTGTGAGGTAACAGCTCATACAGTAGGGGGATGCTTTTACTTGAAAAACCTGTGCATTCCTGCACTTATTCAACTATGGGCGTCTGTTACCGCCAGATCTAAATGCCTCTCAGAGTCTTTAGAGAGGACTTACACAGCACTGTTCACAGGCAAGGAACGAGACCTTGAGAACTCCCTTCCTTGATCAGTAATTCACCATTCCCAGAATGCCAGCATCTCTGTTTTTGCCCCAGGGTGGACTTTAGCACTGAGCTCAATCATGGCTATTCTCGGATCTCAACGTCCTTTAAATCCTGCTACTTAGTGCTTTGCTCTTTTATTATGAGGTGTGTTTATGTAAGTGTCGTGCATGTGTATATGTTCACAAACAAGAAATACACCAGAAACATACATCTATATCTACGTCTCTGCTGCTCCCTTTAAACGGAGGAAAACATGAAAAACATACATGTATCATCTACGTCTTTCCTGTTCCCTTTAAAACAAAACAAAATCATGCCATGCCTATCCATGCATGATCAAGGCGTAGTTACTCTCAGGACCCAATCCTGGATTATACGTGCATTCAAAGCACCACTCAAGCTTCAGAACCCTGGGCACAATTAAGGCCCACACCTGTCCTGAGCCTCACGGTAAAGGTCCAAACCCGTTCAAAAACTCCACGTGCAATTAAGGCATGCACGCAACACTAGTTTCACACATGCAATTAAGGCATACACCCAACACTAGTTTCGAATGCCTGTACACAATACCACGGATCACCGCCTGCCAGACCAAATTCTGGACTTACAGCCAACCACCCATTACATACACCGGTGTCTTCCCCAGGCCAGAGGAATTCAGGAACTCACGTTTACTCCATCATCTCGGGCGATTCTTGCAGGAAGCAGAGACTTCCCCATCGGTCAGACAAGAGAGTCTGGACTTTTTTTAAAAAGAGGAGTCCTTACCTCTTAGTAATGTGCACTCCTGCTAATGGGAAGTTCTGCGCTTTCTGGAGCATCCGCCGACTACGCCAAAATTGTTGTAACAGAAAGAATAAGGTCCTGGATCCCGAGATGAAGTTAAACAGATGTGTTTATTGCATGCAAGGAACAATAAAGCCGTAGTCTTGTTTCCCGCAAGAAACAACAAAACCAAAATATTGTTCAAAGTGCTGGTACAAACTTTAGGTTTATATATTCTTTCCTTTCCGCTTCTGACATCACTGCTATTATGGTAAAGGGGGGAGGTCACGTGTTTGGCCAGTTTACAGCTTTTTGGCCAAATGGTCAAGGACTAAGTCCCCAGGGGGTTCCCTAGCTCTCCTAGCTCACATCTGGAATCCTTATCAGTTCTCCCTTTCCTGCCATAAACTCCTGTTGCTTAGAAGTCTAATCTTCAAGCAGAAAGGACTTAATTTTAACCCCATCTTTACTTTTACTTCAGGATGTTACAGCCTCCATCTCCTCTGTCTGTGAGGGACTGGGTATATCCTGAGACAGACACCTGCTGTTCTCTGACTTGGGGACAGAGAGGCAGTTCTAAAGACGGATAAATGTGTCTTGTGGAATCTAAGCAAGCATAGACCCACTGCACTGCATCTCCTTCAAAAACCAACATATACAGGTCTTTAGCAGCATAGTACTGCTTACAGGTCTCAGAGACGGAGCACTGTCCCCACTGAGAGAAACCTGTGCTTGCTGCCCAAAATTATCATATTTTTCTAGAGTTTACATTTTTGCTGCGGACCTGCAGTCAGGCTGACAGGTCTTTTAAGAAATGTCAAATTCTGGATCATGTCAAAGGAGCAGGAAGAGTGTATTCAGTGAAGTGTTTGCAGTGATTCTGTGTCTCCAGCTTCAACACAGTAACATACATATATACTGTATATATATGCTCCTGTGATTTATTGGTACATGCCCAAGGCAATAATCAGGATCAGGATTTAGTTCCAGATGGGCCAGAGATAGTGTTGTGAAGTACAGCAACCCACAGGATCACAAGGGTAGACCCACTGCACTTTCTCTTTCAAAAACCATATACAGATTTGTAGCAAAGCATTGCAGCAGGAGTGACATTAATGCAAGCTCTGAAGCAATGGGATGTTGGTATGGTGTGCACTGAAGGCCTTCAGAGCTCAGCATATCAAAGACCGGGTTGTAAGTCGGGCATGTTGCACCACAGAATTGCTTCTAAACCTTACCTCCAGTATATTTAGTGCTTAAAGGTCCATGCAATGAGCATAGTACTGCTTACAGGTCTCTAAGATGGTGCGCTATCCCCATTGACACACATGTGTGCCTGCTGCAACACTTATCGTATTTTACTAGAGCTTGTGTTTTGACTGCGGATCTCCAGTAAGACCTACAGGTAATTTCTGAAATTTGTGATCATGTCAAAGGAGCAGGAAAAGTGTAATCAGTGTAGTGTTGGCAGTTGTCCTGTATCTCCAGCTTCAACAAAGTGATATATATGTATACTCCTGTAGCGGCAACGCCTATTAATAAAGACAGAAAGAAGTGTTGCTCTGCTTTCCTAAATGAGGCCCATTCTCTCTCATTTTCATCTCTGTGATGCAGCCAGAGAAGCTATTCATGCAGTTCTGATTTAAGGTGTTTTCTCTCCGATAAGGAGCAGCTCCCAAATGGGGATGTGCCCAACCATGCCTGGCTATCATGATCAATGGTCATTCCTGGCGCCTATCTGTCTGTGAGATTCTTGGGAACATCTGGATTGCAGTCCTTGATGTCAGAGGTTGGTTGACCGACAAGGGCCCTCGTGGTGCGTTGGTCGGTCGTAGAAAGATTTAAATGTCTTTACTGTGCCCGTTTAAGTATTGAATATTTATATGGAATTTTACCACTGAAGGGAAATCTTAGTAGCTGAGCATAAAAAGAATAGGAGCATAACGCGTGTGAAGGCCATAAACGATATTAATTTTGGAACATAAACATACAGTATTACAGTAACTAACGTGAAATAACGTGTGTATAAAAAGTGGTAGTTTTAACCTTTTCTGCGAATACGCTCTCTCTCTCTCCGCTGGCATTTGTAATCGTTTTTATTTTTAAATACATTTTAGCAAAGTCATGTACCATAAAAGTATGGTAATTAAAAACCATTAATACATTCGCTGGAGTTTAAATAAAGTCGATGTTTTCTCTTTTTGGCTAGACTTGACTATTTAGCCATGAGATAAACAATAGTTCGTCATTAAACAACCTTATGTTTATTTATCTTCCTTGTTATGCACAGTAAGAATGATAATGTAATGAGAATTAATTTAATCACAGAGTGCTCATAAATTGTGCTAGGAAGAAAACAGATACAGTCGGTGTTCTGAAAGGTCAAATATAAACAGGTTTTCGATGGACAGAATGATAGTGTAATGATGAAGGACACAAAAACTCAGACTTGCGGAGTCAAAAGCTGCCTTTATTTATTTCTCCGTCACCACCTGCCAACTGGCTCTCCCGCGCCCCGACCAGACAGAGACACATGACCAGCCCCCCGAGAGAGAGAGGGCGAGAGTGTATCTTCTTTTTAGTTTTGTAGCCAAAGGGCCTTGCAGATCAGATCAGATTCCCTTCCCCTCACGGAAAGACAGACACATGTTTTCACAGCTTAGTAGTCGCTATTCAGACGCAGGCGAGCAGCCCCTAGAGAAAACATCAACTTTATTTAAACTCCAACGAAAGTATTAATGGTTTTTAATTACCATACTCTTATGGAACATGCCACCAGCCATCTGCATAGAACGATTAAAAATAAAAACGATTACGATTGGCACGCCTGTAGCTTTTTCACGAAACCTCCTAGAGAGAAACCTCCTTTTTCACAAAACCTCCAACAGAGCTGTTCAACCGGTTTTTATCGGGCAACTCTTATGTCAGGCGTAAGTGATAAATATACAGTATTTAGCTGAAAAGCTGTACAACGCAAGACATTTCGTTACTCGAGGAGGTTTCATGAAAAAGCACATTGTGCTGCTGTAATAATTTAAAATAATTAAAAGTCTAAACAGTATCAGCTTATTTATGGGTTGTAATTTAAAAAAGTCCAAAACTGCACTCAAAATGCAATTTAGCGCTTTCTGGCAAGAGGAGACACCCAAATTAATAACTTAACATGCTACTGTTTGTGCATGAACATAGTTACTGTATACTGTTATTTCTTTAGATACGCAATTCCATGTTTTTTTTAAATCCCTGGCGGGACCGGGCGTCCATAAGAATCGAGTAATAGGTTTCATTGCGCTTTGACAGATCGTCTTTAAATCAATTGTTGATTTAAAGTTTGACAGTAAATATTTATATTGTAATGCATACTGTACAGCCTCCATTTCTCTATAAAAATCTAAAAGATTGTTTGCGCAGCCTAAGAGGGGGGCGAATGCACTACAATAGATTAGCATACTGTAGAGGAAAAAAGTATAGGCATCGTTGATATGAGGACTTTTGAAACCAAATTTCCCAATTTTAATATGTGCTTTTCTATATTTATTGTCAATTAATTGTCCATAATATTACTATTCTATTTTTTCAAAGAAATGAAAATGTTTGTTAAAAAATAAAGTCATGGCACTGGCTGGATTTGAACAGCCAATCAGTGAGTTATTAACCCAGCACCTAGACCAACAGGCTACCAGCACAGTCACACAAGGAGTGGTGAAACAGCATATACTATTCTTGTGTTGTAGTACATGAATATAATTATATCGTTATTAATTTCTTTAGATACGCGATTCCACATTGTATTCCCTATTAATCAAATTCTAAAAGTATGCTTGTTGACTCCGGTATCGAGCGTATTTGTTAAAGACTTCGATGCTTAAAATGTTTAGGGAGAAATGGAATACTGGTGTGTATTTTTTCTTTAAAGTACCGAGACCAGCCATATATAGTTTACATACTGTAATACTGTATGTTTATGTTCCAAAATTAATATCATTTATGGCCTTCACACGCGTTATGCTCCTATTCTTTTTATGCTCAGCTACTAAGATTTCCCTTCAGTGGTAAAATTCCATATAAATATTCAATACTTAAACAGGCACAGTAAAGACATTAAATATACATATACATAGTGTATACAGTACACGTTACATACAGGAATATGTTAATGTTCCTAAATCAATATATTTTATGAGCATGTGAAAGGCATGGGGAATTGGAGATTCTCAAAAATTACTGTACCTTGCGTGATTGGAAACAAATGCGTGATTGGATCAACTAAATGCTGTGGTGTTACTTTTACAAAGACGGTCAATGAAAAAAGAATGTGGACCAGGGCAATACTTTGAGTTTACAGCTTGTCCAAGGTCATTAATTATAAATACCATTAGTAATATCTTCGGTATCTTAGTCCATGGTCCCCACCTGCTTTAAAAAAAACACTATTGTTCCAACCCCCAAAAAGGCAAAAGTGACATGCCTGAATGATTACCGCCCAGTAGCATTAACATCTGTGGTGATGAAATGCCTGGAGAAGCTGGTGTTGTCACACATCAACTCCTCCATCACAGAGTCCCTGGACCCCTTGCAGTTCGCCTACCAGAACAACAGATCAGTGGATGATGCTGTCTCCCTGGCTCTGCATACAGCCTTGGAACACCTGGACACTAAGAACTCGTATGTGAGAATGCTGTTTGTGGACTACAGTTCAGCATTCAATTCCATCATACCCAGTCAACTGGTGACAAAGCTCAGGGGATTAGGTCTGTGCAACTCTGTCTGCAACTGGCTGCTGGACTTTCTTATCGAGAGACCACAGGTGGTGCGAATAGGCAATAAAACATCAACACCACTCACCCTGAGCACTGGAACCCCACAAGGCTGCTGTCTGAGTCCAAGGTTGTACTCCCTATTTACTCACGACTGCACAGCAAGACACAGCAACAACCGCATCATTAAGTTTGCAGATGACACCACTATAATAGGACTGATCAGTGATGATGACGAGTCCACTTACAGGGATGAAGTCGTACAGCTGCTTAGGTGATGTCATAGCAATAACCTGGACTTGAACATAAAGAAAACGAAAGAGCTAATAGTGGACTTTCGGAGACACAGGCCATACACTCACAGCCCACTCAGTATTGATGGAACGGAAGTGGAAACAATCACCAGCTTTAGGTTCTTGGGAATTCACATCTCTAAAGATCTAACCTGGACTGTGAACACTGACTCTATCATGAAGAAGGCTCAGCAGCGCCTTTATTTCTTGAGGTGCCTCAAGCGATTAGGGATGCCAATACATGTGTTGGTGAACTTCTACCGCTGCACCATCGAAAGCATCCTCACCAACGGGATCACCGTGTGGTATGGCAACAACTCTTCGCGAGAAAGAAAGGCACTGCAGAGAATGGTCAATATGGCCCAGAAGATCATCTGCTGCGGTCTCACCGAGATTAAACAGCTCTATGAGGACCGCTGCCGTGGTAGAATTCTGGCCATCACAGAGGACAGTCACCACCCTGGGCATGAGCTCTTCACCCCACTGCCCTCAGGCAAGAGATATAAGAGCATACAGACACTTACCACTAGATTCTTCAATAGCTTCTATCCACAAGAAGTGAGACTGGCGAACACATTTAGCCATCCCCCTCGGACCACACCTACACCATCACCATCTACCTCATTATGATTTCTTATCTATTGCACATCTCCAGTCATTGTTTACACGTCTGTATTGATTACATTCAAACTGTCTACATGTTTACTTGCACATTGTCTATTGTTTGTATATTGTCTTGATGCACTGTTTGCACTTTGTTTTGTTTTTTACATTTGTTTTACAATCGAGAGACTTTCTGTAAGTAAGAATTCCATTGTACCAGTACTGGTTACATATGGCATAAAGTACTGGTTACAAGTTCATAAAGTTCAAGTTCAAGGTAAAGACTTTGATGGCGACAGCTCAAACATGAGAGGTTGAGCTTTATTAGCTCCACCTTGCGGAAATTCCAGATACTATTATTTTACTTGCGGTACCACGTGGTATTATGCGGAACTATGTGAGAATTTACAGTTTTAATACCGTAACTTGCGGTACACCGTGTCAAGCGCACCGCAAAATAATGCGGTATCGCCCGCTTGTTTTGAATGGCTGCATCTGTACGTTTGGACTCATGTCGACAAGTTGAATACGTTTTTATTCAGCAACAGCGCTACACAAAGTTTCTTCCCCCTGAAGAGTGACTTGCTCAGACCCGCGGTCACCCTCTGTGCACAGAGACTTTCTACTAGTCAGCCGGACTACTAGTAGGTCCCCGAGAGAGACACCGGGGTAAAGTTAGCTTGAAGTTCGAAAACGATTTTGGCACGCCTGTAGCGTTTACACGAAACCTCTTAGAGTTGCGAGAATACTTCCTTTGTGTATAAAATACATTGTGAATGCTTTCTCAGCCTTTACTTTGTCGTTTTTATGACATTTTTTTGACCAAGCACGAATATTCTTTTGTCCATATCTTCACAATGGAAGCACAGAACGCCTTCAAACCAAATGCATTTTAAAGACCACGACTTGTGGATATTTCCACAGCCTCTACATCAAACTATCAGTGAGCTAATTATCTTTTTTTAAACCTCCGGTTTTTCATCGATGCGTAATTACGCACTAACTGGAAACCGGTTGACCGCTGTGTTCACACGTTCACAACGCGAGAAATACTGTTCAATACAGCTTCGTGCGAAAAACCCGTATATGACCATAGGAAGCAGAACAGCGCAGTTTCCAATTACCCAGACATAAGCACGGGAATAAAGCTTTGTTTGATTTCTGAAACCCTTCCTTTACGTCCTGTTTTCATTCAGGTAAGGGTCAACTATATTGACAATACTACTGACAGCAGGAAGATTAAAATATTCTTTACTCAGCAGCTTATTAAAAACAGCTCCCATGATGTTCAGACTGACTTTTTACACAGAACACTGACACAGATTTGTGTTTTGAATCTCTTTTTCTCGTGCTTTTATTTAATGTGGCACAATGCAGTGGGATAGGGGTATTCTGTTCACAAACCAATAGCATATAAACCACAGCACCCACAATGCTGCATGTAAGTGTTTTGCACACTAAGCAGGTCCTCTGACATTTCCCAGCTTTGTTTTGGGTTGTGGAACCTTTATTTTTTTATGATTTTTTAAGATAACACTACAGGTAACACACTGGGATAGGTGGGTCTTCTTCATGACTCAATAGCATTTCAGGCACAACAGCCACACTGCTGAAACCAAGTGTTTTACACACCAGACCGCCCCCCTAACCTTATACAACCTTGCTGTGGCTGTGGCCCCTTTCTTTATTTTTTAATGATTTTCTAAAGATAACACTACAGGTAATACACTGGGATTGGTGGGTAGTCTTCATGGCTCAATAGCATTTCAAATACAACAGCCACACTGCTGAAACCAAGTGTTTTACACACCAGACAGCCCCCCTAACCTTACACAACCTTGCTGTGGCTATGGCCCCTTTATTTATTTTTTTATGATTTTTTAAATATGGCACCATTAGACAGGCGCAACTTCTACGCCTTCCCGGACTCCGACCCCTGCCAGTCCCTCGACTACGCCTTCGCCTGTCGATTCTGTGCCTACGCCTGTACTACGCCTTTCCGGACTCGGACCCCTGCCTGTTTACTCCGACTACGCCTGCGTCTCGCGCCAACCCTACCAAGGGCACCGCATTGGATCCCTATCCTCAGCAGTCAGCCCCTGCGTGACAGGTTCTGAATGTCTTGGTTACATCCGTTTGTGTGTATAGATGAAAAAGCTATTGAAGAGCACCCCCACACCCCCCACCCATCTCGGTGGAAGTTGCCATGTTAAAAAAATCCTAAAAAGAGAATTAAAGTTTCACACAACGAAGCATGACTGTGAAAGGTCAGGAGGCCTGCCTAGTGAGCACAACACTTGATTACAGTCATAAAATCATAAAAAATAAAGAAATGTTCCACAACTCAAAGCAAGGTTCTATAAGGTTAGGGGAGCTGTCTGGTGTGTAAAACACCTGGTTGCAGCACTGTGGCTGTTGTGCTTGAACAGCTATTGACTCATGAATAGCACCCCCCAATCCCCATGTACTGCCTGTCTAATAGTGCCATATTGAAAAAATCATAAAAAAATAAATAAAGGGGCCACAGCCACAGCAAGGTTGTATAAGGTTAGGGGGGTGGTCTGGTGTGTAAAACACTTGGTTTCAGCAGTGTGGCTGTTGTATTTGAAATGTTATTGAGCCATGAAGACGACCCACCTATCCCAGTGTATTACCTGTAGTGTTATCTTCACAAAATCATTAAAAAAGAAAGAAAGGGGCCACAGCCACAGCAAGGTTGTATAGGGTTAGGGGGGCTGTCTGGTGTGTAAAACACTTGGTTTCAGCAGTGTGGCTGTTGTGCCTGAAATACTATTGAGTCATGAAGAAGACCCACCTATCCCAGTGTGTTACCTGTAGTGTTATCTTAAAAAATCATAAAAAAATAAAGGTTCCACAACCCAAAACAAAGCTGGGAAAAGTCAGAGGACCTGCTTAGTGTGCAAAACACTTACTTGCAGCATTGTGGGTGCTGTGGTTTAAATGCTATTGGTTTGTGAACAGAATACCCCTATCCCAGTGCATTGTGCCACATTAAATAAAAGCACGACAAAAAGAGATTCAGAACACAAAGCTGAGTCAGTGTTCTGTGTAAAAAGTCGGTTTGAACATCATGGGAGCTGTTTTTAATAAGCTGCTGAGTAAAGAATATTTTAATCTTCCTGCTGCCAGTAGTATTGTGAATATAGTTGACCCTTACCTGAATGAAAACAGGACGTAAAGGAAGGGTTTCAGAAATCAAACAAAGCTTTATTCCCGTGCTTACAGTCTGGGTAATTGGAGACTGCGCTGTTCTGCTTCCTATGGTCATATACGGGTTTTTCGCACGAAACCGTATTGAACAGTATTTCTCGCGTTGTGAACTTGTGAACACAGCGGTCCCCCGGGTTCTAGTTAGTGCGTAATTATGCATCGATGAAAAACCGGAGGTTTAAAAAAAGATAATTAGCTCACTGATAGTTTGATGTAGAGGCTGTGGAAATATCCACAAGTCGTGGTCTTTAAAATGCATTTGGTCTGAAGGCGTTCTGTGCTTCCATTGTGAAGATATGGACAAAAGAATATTCGTGCTTGGTCAAAAAAATGTCATAAAAACGACAAAGTAAAGGCTGAGAAAGCATTCACAATTTATTTTATACACAAAGGAAGTATTCTCGCAACTCTTAAGAGGTTTCGTGTAAACGCTACAGGTGTGCCAAAATCGTTTTCGAACTTCAAGCTAACTTTACCCGGTCCTAATTCGTCCGACTCCGAGCTGCACCCCGACTGGTTGGCCAGGAGCCAGACGACGCCTGTTGAACGCCGCAGCCGCTAGCTGGTCTTGGTGCCCGTGCTGGGAAATACGAATCCATATCCATATTCAATTGTTACCTCAACACAAGTTGGTATCAATTCAATTCATATAAGTAATGTATTTACTTTTGAGTAGCTAATGTAGACTGATTAACGATAGTATAGCCGAACGGTATACTAAAGTATATTTTGTGTATCGCTTTGTGTTTTGCATCTCTTCCTTATTATATACCTTGCACTTTGATAGCCCTCACAGTAAGATCTGCCAGCTGTACCCAGGCAGATTGTTATGTTTTATGCACAGGTTATGTATTAATAAATGTATCTCGTTGATTGAATCCGTGTGTGTGTGCGTCGCTGATCGATTGATTTTCTAAAAGCCGTAACGAACCACCTCGTGATTGCTGCTACAATTAATAAATTGTCCCAGTAAATTCACAAAACCCCTACATTTATTGGTGCCCCGTGTGAGGATGGTTCAGATTGAAATGAGAATCAGTCAAATCGTGCAGCTCGCACCCGGTTTCAGTAGCAGGAAGCTACATTAGGCGACGCTGGCTTGGCAGCACCCTTCAAAATAAAAGCCCCCTAAAACCTGCCTCATAAAAAATAACCCTGGACCAATTAATGTCACATTTATAGCACAACAACAATTTGTACATCCACAAAACTAGGTGGAATATGATAAATAGACCCTCAGGTAGGAAATTGCCGTTCTTCATTAATTTTTTACTTTCTTGCAATCTTATTGGTGTTTTTATATCACTTCCTCCTTGCAAATTGACACAGAGTTGTGCACTGCTAGACAGGAAGAAGTCTCATTCCTGACAAAAAAAAATGTGCCTCTCCAAAAGTAGTTCAAATCTATTCTATAGACACACAGCTAATAGAAAATCACCATGGTTTTCTCAGATAAGCATCTCCGTCAAAACTGCTGGGGTTTATAGAGCACCTCCTATTCCCAGACTGGGACCGTGCAGTGATGGACAGGGAGTGGTCTCATTCCCCTCCCGACCAAACCAAAATTTGTGCCTCTTCAAAAATATGTCAAATCTATTCTACAGCCCCACAGCTAATAGAAAATCACCACTGTTTTGTCAGATAAATGTCTCCGTCAAAACTGCTGGGGTTTGTAGAGCACCTCCTATTCCCAGACTGGGACCGTGCAGCGATGGGCAGGGAGTGGTATCACTCCCCTCCCAGCCAAAAAAACATTGTGCCACTTCAAAAATACCTCAAATCTATTCTACAAACCCTCAGCTAATAAAAAATCACCTTGTTTTTGTCATGTAAGTGTCTCTGTCAAAATCGCTGGGGTTGATAAGACCACCTGCTGTTCCCAGACTGGGACCATGCAGTGATGGACAGGGAGTGGTCTCATTCCCCTCCCAACCAAACCAAAATTTGTCCCTCTCCAAAAGTGACTCAGATCTGTTCTACAGACCCCCAGCTAATAGTATATAACCATGGTTTTGC
>NW_028296773.1:0-51666 GCF_055471065.1 Atractosteus spatula | reverse complement strand
AAGTTACATGGATTTGACCAAAGTTGCCAAAACGTGTTTATTTCTGCTGAAAAACACGTTTTGACAATTTCTGATCACTGGGGTTAAGGGCTGACTCTGTGGGCTCTTCTGAGCCAGGCAGTTACACTGCGATTCTAAGTGCTGAGAAAACGTGTTTATTTCGTGCTGAAAAACACTTTTTGAAAACTGTGCTGTTCCTGCCCTATAAGTTACATGGTGGTGACCAAAGTTGCCAAAACGTGTTTATTTCTGCTGAAAAACACGTTTTGACAATTTCTGATCACTGGGGTTAAGGGCTGACTCTGTGGGCTCTTCTGAGGCAGGCAGTTACACTGCGATTCCAAGGGCTGAGAAAACGCGTTTATTTCGGGCTGAAAAACACGTTTTGAAAACTGTGCTGTTCCTGCCCTATAAGTTACATGGGTTTGACCAAAGTTGCCAAAACATGTTTATTTCTGCTGAAAAACACGTTTTGACAATTTCTGATCACTGGGGTTAAGGGCTGACTCTGTGGGCTCTTCTGAGGCAGGCAGTTACACTGCGATTCCAAGGGCTGAGAAAACGCGTTTATTTCGGGCTGAAAAACACGTTTTGAAAACTGTGCTGTTCCTGCCCTATAAGTTACATGGGTTTGACCAAAGTTGCCAAAACGTGTTTATTTCTGCTGAAAAACACGTTTTGACAATTTCTGATCACTGGGGTTAAGGGCTGACTCTGTGGGCTCTTCTGAGCCAGGCAGTTACACTGCGATTCTAAGGGCTGAGAAAACGTGTTTATTTCGGGCTGAAAAACACGTTTTGAAAACTGTGCTGTTCCTGCCCTATAAGTTACATGGTGGTGACCAAAGTTGCCAAAACGTGTTTATTTCTGCTGAAAAACACGTTTTGACAATTTCTGATCACTGGGGTTAAGGGGTGACTCAGTGTGCTCTTCTGAGCCAGGCAGTTACACTGCGATTCCAAGGGCTGAGAAAACGCGTTTATTTCGGGCTGAAAAACACGTTTTGAAAACTGTGCTGTTCCTGCCCTATAAGTTACATGGGTTTGACCAAAGTTGCCAAAACGTGTTTATTTCTGCTGAAAAACACGTTTTGACAATTTCTGATCACTGGGGTTAAGGGCTGACTCTGTGGGCTCTTCTGAGCCAGGCAGTTACACTGCGATTCTAAGGGCTGAGAAAACGTGTTTATTTCGGGCTGAAAAACACGTTTTGAAAACTGTGCTGTTCCTGCCCTATAAGTTACATGGTGGTGACCAAAGTTGCCAAAACGTGTTTATTTCTGCTGAAAAACACGTTTTGACAATTTCTGATCACTGGGGTTAAGGGCTGACTCTGTGGGCTCTTCTGAGCCAGGCAGTTACACTGCGATTCCAAGGGCTGAGAAAACGCGTTTATTTCGGGCTGAAAAACACGTTTTGAAAACTGTGCTGTTCCTGCCCTATAAGTTACATGGGTTTGACCAAAGTTGCCAAAACGTGTTTATTTCTGCTGAAAAACACGTTTTGACAATTTCTGATCACTGGGGTTAAGGGCTGACTCTGTGGGCTCTTCTGAGCCAGGCAGTTACACTGCGATTCCAAGGGCTGAGAAAACGCGTTTATTTCGGGCTGAAAAACACGTTTTGAAAACTGTGCTGTTCCTGCCCTATAAGTTACATGGATTTGACCAAAGTTGCCAAAACGTGTTTATTTCTGCTGAAAAACACGTTTTGACAATTTCTGATCACTGGGGTTAAGGGCTGACTCTGTGGGCTCTTCTGAGCCAGGCAGTTACACTGCGATTCTAAGTGCTGAGAAAACGTGTTTATTTCGTGCTGAAAAACACTTTTTGAAAACTGTGCTGTTCCTGCCCTATAAGTTACATGGTGGTGACCAAAGTTGCCAAAACGTGTTTATTTCTGCTGAAAAACACGTTTTGACAATTTCTGATCACTGGGGTTAAGGGCTGACTCTGTGGGCTCTTCTGAGGCAGGCAGTTACACTGCGATTCCAAGGGCTGAGAAAACGCGTTTATTTCGGGCTGAAAAACACGTTTTGAAAACTGTGCTGTTCCTGCCCTATAAGTTACATGGGTTTGACCAAAGTTGCCAAAACGTGTTTATTTCTGCTGAAAAACACGTTTTGACAATTTCTGATCACTGGGGTTAAGGGCTGACTCTGTGGGCTCTTCTGAGCCAGGCAGTTACACTGCGATTCTAAGGGCTGAGAAAACGTGTTTATTTCGGGCTGAAAAACACGTTTTGAAAACTGTGCTGTTCCTGCCCTATAAGTTACATGGTGGTGACCAAAGTTGCCAAAACGTGTTTATTTCTGCTGAAAAACACGTTTTGACAATTTCTGATCACTGGGGTTAAGGGGTGACTCAGTGTGCTCTTCTGAGCCAGGCAGTTACACTGCGATTCCAAGGGCTGAGAAAACGCGTTTATTTCGGGCTGAAAAACACGTTTTGAAAACTGTGCTGTTCCTGCCCTATAAGTTACATGGGTTTGACCAAAGTTGCCAAAACGTGTTTATTTCTGCTGAAAAACACGTTTTGACAATTTCTGATCACTGGGGTTAAGGGCTGACTCTGTCGGCTTTCTGAGCCAGGCAGTTACATTGCGATTCTAAGGGCTGAGAAAACGTGTTTATTTCGGTCTGAAAAACACGTTTTGAAAACTGTGCTGTTCCTGCCCTATAAGTTACATGGATTTGACCAAAGTTGCCAAAACGTGTTTATTTCTGCTGAAAAACACGTTTTGACAATTTCTGATCACTGGGGTTAAGGGCTGACTCTGTGGGCTCTTCTGAGCCAGGCAGTTACACTGCGATTCTAAGTGCTGAGAAAACGTGTTTATTTCGTGCTGAAAAACACGTTTTGAAAACTGTGCTGTTCCTGCCCTATAAGTTACATGGTGGTGACCAAAGTTGCCAAAACGTGTTTATTTCTGCTGAAAAACACGTTTTGACAATTTCTGATCACTGGGGTTAAGGGCTGACTCTGTGGGCTCTTCTGAGGCAGGCAGTTACACTGCGATTCCAAGGGCTGAGAAAACGCGTTTATTTCGGGCTGAAAAACACGTTTTGAAAACTGTGCTGTTCCTGCCCTATAAGTTACATGGGTTTGACCAAAGTTGCCAAAACGTGTTTATTTCTGCTGAAAAACACGTTTTGACAATTTCTGATCACTGGGGTTAAGGGCTGACTCTGTGGGCTCTTCTGAGCCAGGCAGTTACACTGCGATTCTAAGGGCTGAGAAAACGTGTTTATTTCGGGCTGAAAAACACGTTTTGAAAACTGTGCTGTTCCTGCCCTATAAGTTACATGGTGGTGACCAAAGTTGCCAAAACGTGTTTATTTCTGCTGAAAAACACGTTTTGACAATTTCTGATCACTGGGGTTAAGGGCTGACTCTGTGGGCTCTTCTGAGCCAGGCAGTTACACTGCGATTCCAAGGGCTGAGAAAACGCGTTTATTTCGGGCTGAAAAACACGTTTTGAAAACTGTGCTGTTCCTGCCCTATAAGTTACATGGTGGTGACCAAAGTTGCCAAAACGTGTTTATTTCTGCTGAAAAACACGTTTTGACATTTTCTGATCACTGGGGTTAAGGTCTGAATCTGTGGGCTCTTCTGAGCCAGGCAGTTACACTGCGATTCCAAGGGCTGAGAAAACGCGTTTATTTCGGGCTGAAAAACACGTTTTGAAAACTGTGCTGTTCCTGTCCTATAAGTTACATGGGTTTGACCAAAGTTGCCAAAACGTGTTTATTTCTGCTGAAAAACACGTTTTGACAATTTATGATCACTGGGGTTAAGGGCTGACTCTGTGGGCTCTTCTGAGCCAGGCAGTTACACTGCGATTCCAAGGGCTGAGAAAACGCGTTTATTTCGGGCTGAAAAACACGTTTTGAAAACTGTGCTGTTCCTGCCCTATAAGTTACATGGTGGTGACCAAAGTTGCCAAAACGTGTTTATTTCTGCTGAAAAACACGTTTTGACAATTTCTGATCACTGGGGTTAAGGGCTGACTCTGTGGGCTCTTCTGAGCCAGGCAGTTACACTGCGATTCCAAGGGCTGAGAAAACGCGTTTATTTCGGGCTGAAAAACACGTTTTGAAAACTGTGCTGTTCCTGCCCTATAAGTTACATGGGTTTGACCAAAGTTGCCAAAACGTGTTTATTTCTGCTGAAAAACACGTTTTGACAATTTCTGATCACTGGGGTTAAGGGCTGACTCTGTGGGCTCTTCTGAGCCAGGCAGTTACACTGCGATTCCAAGGGCTGAGAAAACGCGTTTATTTCGGGCTGAAAAACACGTTTTGAAAACTGTGCTGTTCCTGCCCTATAAGTTACATGGTGGTGACCAAAGTTGCCAAAACGTGTTTATTTCTGCTGAAAAACACGTTTAGACAATTTCTGATCACTGGGGTTAAGGGCTGACTCTGTGGGCTCTTCTGAGCCAGGCAGTTACACTGCGATTCCAAGGGCTGAGAAAACGCGTTTATTTCGGGCTGAAAAACACGTTTTGAAAACTGTGCTGTTCCTGCCCTATAAGTTACATGGATTTGACCAAAGTTGCCAAAACGTGTTTATTTCTGCTGAAAAACACGTTTTGACAATTTCTGATCACTGGGGTTAAGGGCTGACTCTGTGGGCTCTTCTGAGCCAGGCAGTTACACTGCGATTCTAAGTGCTGAGAAAACGTGTTTATTTCGTGCTGAAAAACACTTTTTGAAAACTGTGCTGTTCCTGCCCTATAAGTTACATGGTGGTGACCAAAGTTGCCAAAACGTGTTTATTTCTGCTGAAAAACACGTTTTGACAATTTCTGATCACTGGGGTTAAGGGCTGACTCTGTGGGCTCTTCTGAGGCAGGCAGTTACACTGCGATTCCAAGGGCTGAGAAAACGCGTTTATTTCGGGCTGAAAAACACGTTTTGAAAACTGTGCTGTTCCTGCCCTATAAGTTACATGGGTTTGACCAAAGTTGCCAAAACATGTTTATTTCTGCTGAAAAACACGTTTTGACAATTTCTGATCACTGGGGTTAAGGGCTGACTCTGTGGGCTCTTCTGAGGCAGGCAGTTACACTGCGATTCCAAGGGCTGAGAAAACGCGTTTATTTCGGGCTGAAAAACACGTTTTGAAAACTGTGCTGTTCCTGCCCTATAAGTTACATGGGTTTGACCAAAGTTGCCAAAACGTGTTTATTTCTGCTGAAAAACACGTTTTGACAATTTCTGATCACTGGGGTTAAGGGCTGACTCTGTGGGCTCTTCTGAGCCAGGCAGTTACACTGCGATTCTAAGGGCTGAGAAAACGTGTTTATTTCGGGCTGAAAAACACGTTTTGAAAACTGTGCTGTTCCTGCCCTATAAGTTACATGGTGGTGACCAAAGTTGCCAAAACGTGTTTATTTCTGCTGAAAAACACGTTTTGACAATTTCTGATCACTGGGGTTAAGGGGTGACTCAGTGTGCTCTTCTGAGCCAGGCAGTTACACTGCGATTCCAAGGGCTGAGAAAACGCGTTTATTTCGGGCTGAAAAACACGTTTTGAAAACTGTGCTGTTCCTGCCCTATAAGTTACATGGGTTTGACCAAAGTTGCCAAAACGTGTTTATTTCTGCTGAAAAACACGTTTTGACAATTTCTGATCACTGGGGTTAAGGGCTGACTCTGTGGGCTCTTCTGAGCCAGGCAGTTACACTGCGATTCTAAGTGCTGAGAAAACGTGTTTATTTCGTGCTGAAAAACACGTTTTGAAAACTGTGCTGTTCCTGCCCTATAAGTTACATGGTGGTGACCAAAGTTGCCAAAACGTGTTTATTTCTGCTGAAAAACACGTTTTGACAATTTCTGATCACTGGGGTTAAGGGCTGACTCTGTGGGCTCTTCTGAGCCAGGCAGTTACACTGCGATTCCAAGGGCTGAGAAAACGCGTTTATTTCGGGCTGAAAAACACGTTTTGAAAACTGTGCTGTTCCTGCCCTATAAGTTACATGGTGGTGACCAAAGTTGCCAAAACGTGTTTATTTCTGCTGAAAAACACGTTTTGACAATTTCTGATCACTGGGGTTAAGGGCTGACTCTGTGGGCTCTTCTGAGCCAGGCAGTTACACTGCGATTCCAAGGGCTGAGAAAACGCGTTTATTTCGGGCTGAAAAACACGTTTTGAAAACTGTGCTGTTCCTGCCCTATAAGTTACATGGATTTGACCAAAGTTGCCAAAACGTGTTTATTTCTGCTGAAAAACACGTTTTGACAATTTCTGAACACTGGGGTTAAGGGCTGACTCTGTGGGCTCTTCTGAGCCAGGCAGTTACACTGCGATTCTAAGTGCTGAGAAAACGTGTTTATTTCGTGCTGAAAAACACTTTTTGAAAACTGTGCTGTTCCTGCCCTATAAGTTACATGGTGGTGACCAAAGTTGCCAAAACGTGTTTATTTCTGCTGAAAAACACGTTTTGACAATTTCTGATCACTGGGGTTAAGGGCTGACTCTGTGGGCTCTTCTGAGGCAGGCAGTTACACTGCGATTCCAAGGGCTGAGAAAACGCGTTTATTTCGGGCTGAAAAACACGTTTTGAAAACTGTGCTGTTCCTGCCCTATAAGTTACATGGGTTTGACCAAAGTTGCCAAAACATGTTTATTTCTGCTGAAAAACACGTTTTGACAATTTCTGATCACTGGGGTTAAGGGCTGACTCTGTGGGCTCTTCTGAGGCAGGCAGTTACACTGCGATTCCAAGGGCTGAGAAAACGCGTTTATTTCGGGCTGAAAAACACGTTTTGAAAACTGTGCTGTTCCTGCCCTATAAGTTACATGGGTTTGACCAAAGTTGCCAAAACGTGTTTATTTCTGCTGAAAAACACGTTTTGACAATTTCTGATCACTGGGGTTAAGGGCTGACTCTGTGGGCTCTTCTGAGCCAGGCAGTTACACTGCGATTCTAAGGGCTGAGAAAACGTGTTTATTTCGGGCTGAAAAACACGTTTTGAAAACTGTGCTGTTCCTGCCCTATAAGTTACATGGTGGTGACCAAAGTTGCCAAAACGTGTTTATTTCTGCTGAAAAACACGTTTTGACAATTTCTGATCACTGGGGTTAAGGGGTGACTCAGTGTGCTCTTCTGAGGCAGGCAGTTACACTGCGATTCCAAGGGCTGAGAAAACGCGTTTATTTCGGGCTGAAAAACACGTTTTGAAAACTGTGCTGTTCCTGCCCTATAAGTTACATGGGTTTGACCAAAGTTGCCAAAACGTGTTTATTTCTGCTGAAAAACACGTTTTGACAATTTCTGATCACTGGGGTTAAGGGCTGACTCTGTGGGCTCTTCTGAGCCAGGCAGTTACACTGCGATTCTAAGGGCTGAGAAAACGTGTTTATTTCGGGCTGAAAAACACGTTTTGAAAACTGTGCTGTTCCTGCCCTATAAGTTACATGGTGGTGACCAAAGTTGCCAAAACGTGTTTATTTCTGCTGAAAAACACGTTTTGACAATTTCTGATCACTGGGGTTAAGGGCTGACTCTGTGGGCTCTTCTGAGCCAGGCAGTTACACTGCGATTCCAAGGGCTGAGAAAACGCGTTTATTTCGGGCTGAAAAACACGTTTTGAAAACTGTGCTGTTCCTGCCCTATAAGTTACATGGGTTTGACCAAAGTTGCCAAAACGTGTTTATTTCTGCTGAAAAACACGTTTTGACAATTTCTGATCACTGGGGTTAAGGGCTGACTCTGTGGGCTCTTCTGAGCCAGGCAGTTACACTGCGATTCCAAGGGCTGAGAAAACGCGTTTATTTCGGGCTGAAAAACACGTTTTGAAAACTGTGCTGTTCCTGCCCTATAAGTTACATGGATTTGACCAAAGTTGCCAAAACGTGTTTATTTCTGCTGAAAAACACGTTTTGACAATTTCTGATCACTGGGGTTAAGGGCTGACTCTGTGGGCTCTTCTGAGCCAGGCAGTTACACTGCGATTCTAAGTGCTGAGAAAACGTGTTTATTTCGTGCTGAAAAACACTTTTTGAAAACTGTGCTGTTCCTGCCCTATAAGTTACATGGTGGTGACCAAAGTTGCCAAAACGTGTTTATTTCTGCTGAAAAACACGTTTTGACAATTTCTGATCACTGGGGTTAAGGGCTGACTCTGTGGGCTCTTCTGAGGCAGGCAGTTACACTGCGATTCCAAGGGCTGAGAAAACGCGTTTATTTCGGGCTGAAAAACACGTTTTGAAAACTGTGCTGTTCCTGCCCTATAAGTTACATGGGTTTGACCAAAGTTGCCAAAACGTGTTTATTTCTGCTGAAAAACACGTTTTGACAATTTCTGATCACTGGGGTTAAGGGCTGACTCTGTGGGCTCTTCTGAGCCAGGCAGTTACACTGCGATTCTAAGGGCTGAGAAAACGTGTTTATTTCGGGCTGAAAAACACGTTTTGAAAACTGTGCTGTTCCTGCCCTATAAGTTACATGGTGGTGACCAAAGTTGCCAAAACGTGTTTATTTCTGCTGAAAAACACGTTTTGACAATTTCTGATCACTGGGGTTAAGGGGTGACTCAGTGTGCTCTTCTGAGCCAGGCAGTTACACTGCGATTCCAAGGGCTGAGAAAACGCGTTTATTTCGGGCTGAAAAACACGTTTTGAAAACTGTGCTGTTCCTGCCCTATAAGTTACATGGGTTTGACCAAAGTTGCCAAAACGTGTTTATTTCTGCTGAAAAACACGTTTTGACAATTTCTGATCACTGGGGTTAAGGGCTGACTCTGTGGGCTTTCTGAGCCAGGCAGTTACATTGCGATTCTAAGGGCTGAGAAAACGTGTTTATTTCGGTCTGAAAAACACGTTTTGAAAACTGTGCTGTTCCTGCCCTATAAGTTACATGGATTTGACCAAAGTTGCCAAAACGTGTTTATTTCTGCTGAAAAACACGTTTTGACAATTTCTGATCACTGGGGTTAAGGGCTGACTCTGTGGGCTCTTCTGAGCCAGGCAGTTACACTGCGATTCTAAGTGCTGAGAAAACGTGTTTATTTCGTGCTGAAAAACACGTTTTGAAAACTGTGCTGTTCCTGCCCTATAAGTTACATGGTGGTGACCAAAGTTGCCAAAACGTGTTTATTTCTGCTGAAAAACACGTTTTGACAATTTCTGATCACTGGGGTTAAGGGCTGACTCTGTGGGCTCTTCTGAGGCAGGCAGTTACACTGCGATTCCAAGGGCTGAGAAAACGCGTTTATTTCGGGCTGAAAAACACGTTTTGAAAACTGTGCTGTTCCTGCCCTATAAGTTACATGGGTTTGACCAAAGTTGCCAAAACGTGTTTATTTCTGCTGAAAAACACGTTTTGACAATTTCTGATCACTGGGGTTAAGGGCTGACTCTGTGGGCTCTTCTGAGCCAGGCAGTTACACTGCGATTCTAAGGGCTGAGAAAACGTGTTTATTTCGGGCTGAAAAACACGTTTTGAAAACTGTGCTGTTCCTGCCCTATAAGTTACATGGTGGTGACCAAAGTTGCCAAAACGTGTTTATTTCTGCTGAAAAACACGTTTTGACAATTTCTGATCACTGGGGTTAAGGGCTGACTCTGTGGGCTCTTCTGAGCCAGGCAGTTACACTGCGATTCCAAGGGCTGAGAAAACGCGTTTATTTCGGGCTGAAAAACACGTTTTGAAAACTGTGCTGTTCCTGCCCTATAAGTTACATGGTGGTGACCAAAGTTGCCAAAACGTGTTTATTTCTGCTGAAAAACACGTTTTGACATTTTCTGATCACTGGGGTTAAGGTCTGAATCTGTGGGCTCTTCTGAGCCAGGCAGTTACACTGCGATTCCAAGGGCTGAGAAAACGCGTTTATTTCGGGCTGAAAAACACGTTTTGAAAACTGTGCTGTTCCTGTCCTATAAGTTACATGGGTTTGACCAAAGTTGCCAAAACGTGTTTATTTCTGCTGAAAAACACGTTTTGACAATTTATGATCACTGGGGTTAAGGGCTGACTCTGTGGGCTCTTCTGAGCCAGGCAGTTACACTGCGATTCCAAGGGCTGAGAAAACGCGTTTATTTCGGGCTGAAAAACACGTTTTGAAAACTGTGCTGTTCCTGCCCTATAAGTTACATGGTGGTGACCAAAGTTGCCAAAACGTGTTTATTTCTGCTGAAAAACACGTTTTGACAATTTCTGATCACTGGGGTTAAGGGCTGACTCTGTGGGCTCTTCTGAGCCAGGCAGTTACACTGCGATTCCAAGGGCTGAGAAAACGCGTTTATTTCGGGCTGAAAAACACGTTTTGAAAACTGTGCTGTTCCTGCCCTATAAGTTACATGGGTTTGACCAAAGTTGCCAAAACGTGTTTATTTCTGCTGAAAAACACGTTTTGACAATTTCTGATCACTGGGGTTAAGGGCTGACTCTGTGGGCTCTTCTGAGCCAGGCAGTTACACTGCGATTCTAAGTGCTGAGAAAACGTGTTTATTTCGTGCTGAAAAACACGTTTTGAAAACTGTGCTGTTCCTGCCCTATAAGTTACATGGTGGTGACCAAAGTTGCCAAAACGTGTTTATTTCTGCTGAAAAACACGTTTTGACAATTTCTGATCACTGGGGTTAAGGGCTGACTCTGTGGGCTCTTCTGAGCCAGGCAGTTACACTGCGATTCCAAGGGCTGAGAAAACGCGTTTATTTCGGGCTGAAAAACACGTTTTGAAAACTGTGCTGTTCCTGCCCTATAAGTTACATGGGTTTGACCAAAGTTGCCAAAACGTGTTTATTTCTGCTGAAAAACACGTTTTGACAATTTCTGATCACTGGGGTTAAGGGCTGACTCTGTGGGCTCTTCTGAGCCAGGCAGTTACACTGCGATTCTAAGGGCTGAGAAAACGTGTTTATTTCGGGCTGAAAAACACGTTTTGAAAACTGTGCTGTTCCTGCCCTATAAGTTACATGGTGGTGACCAAAGTTGCCAAAACGTGTTTATTTCTGCTGAAAAACACGTTTTGACAATTTCTGATCACTGGGGTTAAGGGGTGACTCAGTGTGCTCTTCTGAGCCAGGCAGTTACACTGCGATTCCAAGGGCTGAGAAAACGCGTTTATTTCGGGCTGAAAAACACGTTTTGAAAACTGTGCTGTTCCTGCCCTATAAGTTACATGGGTTTGACCAAAGTTGCCAAAACGTGTTTATTTCTGCTGAAAAACACGTTTTGACAATTTCTGATCACTGGGGTTAAGGGCTGACTCTGTGGGCTTTCTGAGCCAGGCAGTTACATTGCGATTCTAAGGGCTGAGAAAACGTGTTTATTTCGGTCTGAAAAACACGTTTTGAAAACTGTGCTGTTCCTGCCCTATAAGTTACATGGATTTGACCAAAGTTGCCAAAACGTGTTTATTTCTGCTGAAAAACACGTTTTGACAATTTCTGATCACTGGGGTTAAGGGCTGACTCTGTGGGCTCTTCTGAGCCAGGCAGTTACACTGCGATTCTAAGTGCTGAGAAAACGTGTTTATTTCGTGCTGAAAAACACGTTTTGAAAACTGTGCTGTTCCTGCCCTATAAGTTACATGGTGGTGACCAAAGTTGCCAAAACGTGTTTATTTCTGCTGAAAAACACGTTTTGACAATTTCTGATCACTGGGGTTAAGGGCTGACTCTGTGGGCTCTTCTGAGGCAGGCAGTTACACTGCGATTCCAAGGGCTGAGAAAACGCGTTTATTTCGGGCTGAAAAACACGTTTTGAAAACTGTGCTGTTCCTGCCCTATAAGTTACATGGGTTTGACCAAAGTTGCCAAAACGTGTTTATTTCTGCTGAAAAACACGTTTTGACAATTTCTGATCACTGGGGTTAAGGGCTGACTCTGTGGGCTCTTCTGAGCCAGGCAGTTACACTGCGATTCTAAGGGCTGAGAAAACGTGTTTATTTCGGGCTGAAAAACACGTTTTGAAAACTGTGCTGTTCCTGCCCTATAAGTTACATGGTGGTGACCAAAGTTGCCAAAACGTGTTTATTTCTGCTGAAAAACACGTTTTGACAATTTCTGATCACTGGGGTTAAGGGCTGACTCTGTGGGCTCTTCTGAGCCAGGCAGTTACACTGCGATTCCAAGGGCTGAGAAAACGCGTTTATTTCGGGCTGAAAAACACGTTTTGAAAACTGTGCTGTTCCTGCCCTATAAGTTACATGGTGGTGACCAAAGTTGCCAAAACGTGTTTATTTCTGCTGAAAAACACGTTTTGACATTTTCTGATCACTGGGGTTAAGGTCTGAATCTGTGGGCTCTTCTGAGCCAGGCAGTTACACTGCGATTCCAAGGGCTGAGAAAACGCGTTTATTTCGGGCTGAAAAACACGTTTTGAAAACTGTGCTGTTCCTGTCCTATAAGTTACATGGGTTTGACCAAAGTTGCCAAAACGTGTTTATTTCTGCTGAAAAACACGTTTTGACAATTTATGATCACTGGGGTTAAGGGCTGACTCTGTGGGCTCTTCTGAGCCAGGCAGTTACACTGCGATTCCAAGGGCTGAGAAAACGCGTTTATTTCGGGCTGAAAAACACGTTTTGAAAACTGTGCTGTTCCTGCCCTATAAGTTACATGGTGGTGACCAAAGTTGCCAAAACGTGTTTATTTCTGCTGAAAAACACGTTTTGACAATTTCTGATCACTGGGGTTAAGGGCTGACTCTGTGGGCTCTTCTGAGCCAGGCAGTTACACTGCGATTCCAAGGGCTGAGAAAACGCGTTTATTTCGGGCTGAAAAACACGTTTTGAAAACTGTGCTGTTCCTGCCCTATAAGTTACATGGGTTTGACCAAAGTTGCCAAAACGTGTTTATTTCTGCTGAAAAACACGTTTTGACAATTTCTGATCACTGGGGTTAAGGGCTGACTCTGTGGGCTCTTCTGAGCCAGGCAGTTACACTGCGATTCCAAGGGCTGAGAAAACGCGTTTATTTCGGGCTGAAAAACACGTTTTGAAAACTGTGCTGTTCCTGCCCTATAAGTTACATGGTGGTGACCAAAGTTGCCAAAACGTGTTTATTTCTGCTGAAAAACACGTTTAGACAATTTCTGATCACTGGGGTTAAGGGCTGACTCTGTGGGCTCTTCTGAGCCAGGCAGTTACACTGCGATTCCAAGGGCTGAGAAAACGCGTTTATTTCGGGCTGAAAAACACGTTTTGAAAACTGTGCTGTTCCTGCCCTATAAGTTACATGGATTTGACCAAAGTTGCCAAAACGTGTTTATTTCTGCTGAAAAACACGTTTTGACAATTTCTGATCACTGGGGTTAAGGGCTGACTCTGTGGGCTCTTCTGAGCCAGGCAGTTACACTGCGATTCTAAGTGCTGAGAAAACGTGTTTATTTCGTGCTGAAAAACACTTTTTGAAAACTGTGCTGTTCCTGCCCTATAAGTTACATGGTGGTGACCAAAGTTGCCAAAACGTGTTTATTTCTGCTGAAAAACACGTTTTGACAATTTCTGATCACTGGGGTTAAGGGCTGACTCTGTGGGCTCTTCTGAGGCAGGCAGTTACACTGCGATTCCAAGGGCTGAGAAAACGCGTTTATTTCGGGCTGAAAAACACGTTTTGAAAACTGTGCTGTTCCTGCCCTATAAGTTACATGGGTTTGACCAAAGTTGCCAAAACATGTTTATTTCTGCTGAAAAACACGTTTTGACAATTTCTGATCACTGGGGTTAAGGGCTGACTCTGTGGGCTCTTCTGAGGCAGGCAGTTACACTGCGATTCCAAGGGCTGAGAAAACGCGTTTATTTCGGGCTGAAAAACACGTTTTGAAAACTGTGCTGTTCCTGCCCTATAAGTTACATGGGTTTGACCAAAGTTGCCAAAACGTGTTTATTTCTGCTGAAAAACACGTTTTGACAATTTCTGATCACTGGGGTTAAGGGCTGACTCTGTGGGCTCTTCTGAGCCAGGCAGTTACACTGCGATTCTAAGGGCTGAGAAAACGTGTTTATTTCGGGCTGAAAAACACGTTTTGAAAACTGTGCTGTTCCTGCCCTATAAGTTACATGGTGGTGACCAAAGTTGCCAAAACGTGTTTATTTCTGCTGAAAAACACGTTTTGACAATTTCTGATCACTGGGGTTAAGGGGTGACTCAGTGTGCTCTTCTGAGCCAGGCAGTTACACTGCGATTCCAAGGGCTGAGAAAACGCGTTTATTTCGGGCTGAAAAACACGTTTTGAAAACTGTGCTGTTCCTGCCCTATAAGTTACATGGGTTTGACCAAAGTTGCCAAAACGTGTTTATTTCTGCTGAAAAACACGTTTTGACAATTTCTGATCACTGGGGTTAAGGGCTGACTCTGTGGGCTCTTCTGAGCCAGGCAGTTACACTGCGATTCTAAGGGCTGAGAAAACGTGTTTATTTCGGGCTGAAAAACACGTTTTGAAAACTGTGCTGTTCCTGCCCTATAAGTTACATGGTGGTGACCAAAGTTGCCAAAACGTGTTTATTTCTGCTGAAAAACACGTTTTGACAATTTCTGATCACTGGGGTTAAGGGGTGACTCAGTGTGCTCTTCTGAGCCAGGCAGTTACACTGCGATTCCAAGGGCTGAGAAAACGCGTTTATTTCGGGCTGAAAAACACGTTTTGAAAACTGTGCTGTTCCTGCCCTATAAGTTACATGGGTTTGACCAAAGTTGCCAAAACGTGTTTATTTCTGCTGAAAAACACGTTTTGACAATTTCTGATCACTGGGGTTAAGGGCTGACTCTGTGGGCTTTCTGAGCCAGGCAGTTACATTGCGATTCTAAGGGCTGAGAAAACGTGTTTATTTCGGTCTGAAAAACACGTTTTGAAAACTGTGCTGTTCCTGCCCTATAAGTTACATGGATTTGACCAAAGTTGCCAAAACGTGTTTATTTCTGCTGAAAAACACGTTTTGACAATTTCTGATCACTGGGGTTAAGGGCTGACTCTGTGGGCTCTTCTGAGCCAGGCAGTTACACTGCGATTCTAAGTGCTGAGAAAACGTGTTTATTTCGTGCTGAAAAACACGTTTTGAAAACTGTGCTGTTCCTGCCCTATAAGTTACATGGTGGTGACCAAAGTTGCCAAAACGTGTTTATTTCTGCTGAAAAACACGTTTTGACAATTTCTGATCACTGGGGTTAAGGGCTGACTCTGTGGGCTCTTCTGAGGCAGGCAGTTACACTGCGATTCCAAGGGCTGAGAAAACGCGTTTATTTCGGGCTGAAAAACACGTTTTGAAAACTGTGCTGTTCCTGCCCTATAAGTTACATGGGTTTGACCAAAGTTGCCAAAACGTGTTTATTTCTGCTGAAAAACACGTTTTGACAATTTCTGATCACTGGGGTTAAGGGCTGACTCTGTGGGCTCTTCTGAGCCAGGCAGTTACACTGCGATTCTAAGGGCTGAGAAAACGTGTTTATTTCGGGCTGAAAAACACGTTTTGAAAACTGTGCTGTTCCTGCCCTATAAGTTACATGGTGGTGACCAAAGTTGCCAAAACGTGTTTATTTCTGCTGAAAAACACGTTTTGACAATTTCTGATCACTGGGGTTAAGGGCTGACTCTGTGGGCTCTTCTGAGCCAGGCAGTTACACTGCGATTCCAAGGGCTGAGAAAACGCGTTTATTTCGGGCTGAAAAACACGTTTTGAAAACTGTGCTGTTCCTGTCCTATAAGTTACATGGGTTTGACCAAAGTTGCCAAAACGTGTTTATTTCTGCTGAAAAACACGTTTTGACAATTTATGATCACTGGGGTTAAGGGCTGACTCTGTGGGCTCTTCTGAGCCAGGCAGTTACACTGCGATTCCAAGGGCTGAGAAAACGCGTTTATTTCGGGCTGAAAAACACGTTTTGAAAACTGTGCTGTTCCTGCCCTATAAGTTACATGGTGGTGACCAAAGTTGCCAAAACGTGTTTATTTCTGCTGAAAAACACGTTTTGACAATTTCTGATCACTGGGGTTAAGGGCTGACTCTGTGGGCTCTTCTGAGCCAGGCAGTTACACTGCGATTCCAAGGGCTGAGAAAACGCGTTTATTTCGGGCTGAAAAACACGTTTTGAAAACTGTGCTGTTCCTGCCCTATAAGTTACATGGGTTTGACCAAAGTTGCCAAAACGTGTTTATTTCTGCTGAAAAACACGTTTTGACAATTTCTGATCACTGGGGTTAAGGGCTGACTCTGTGGGCTCTTCTGAGCCAGGCAGTTACACTGCGATTCCAAGGGCTGAGAAAACGCGTTTATTTCGGGCTGAAAAACACGTTTTGAAAACTGTGCTGTTCCTGCCCTATAAGTTACATGGTGGTGACCAAAGTTGCCAAAACGTGTTTATTTCTGCTGAAAAACACGTTTAGACAATTTCTGATCACTGGGGTTAAGGGCTGACTCTGTGGGCTCTTCTGAGCCAGGCAGTTACACTGCGATTCCAAGGGCTGAGAAAACGCGTTTATTTCGGGCTGAAAAACACGTTTTGAAAACTGTGCTGTTCCTGCCCTATAAGTTACATGGATTTGACCAAAGTTGCCAAAACGTGTTTATTTCTGCTGAAAAACACGTTTTGACAATTTCTGATCACTGGGGTTAAGGGCTGACTCTGTGGGCTCTTCTGAGCCAGGCAGTTACACTGCGATTCTAAGTGCTGAGAAAACGTGTTTATTTCGTGCTGAAAAACACTTTTTGAAAACTGTGCTGTTCCTGCCCTATAAGTTACATGGTGGTGACCAAAGTTGCCAAAACGTGTTTATTTCTGCTGAAAAACACGTTTTGACAATTTCTGATCACTGGGGTTAAGGGCTGACTCTGTGGGCTCTTCTGAGGCAGGCAGTTACACTGCGATTCCAAGGGCTGAGAAAACGCGTTTATTTCGGGCTGAAAAACACGTTTTGAAAACTGTGCTGTTCCTGCCCTATAAGTTACATGGGTTTGACCAAAGTTGCCAAAACATGTTTATTTCTGCTGAAAAACACGTTTTGACAATTTCTGATCACTGGGGTTAAGGGCTGACTCTGTGGGCTCTTCTGAGCCAGGCAGTTACACTGCGATTCTAAGGGCTGAGAAAACGTGTTTATTTCGGGCTGAAAAACACGTTTTGAAAACTGTGCTGTTCCTGCCCTATAAGTTACATGGTGGTGACCAAAGTTGCCAAAACGTGTTTATTTCTGCTGAAAAACACGTTTTGACAATTTCTGATCACTGGGGTTAAGGGCTGACTCTGTGGGCTCTTCTGAGCCAGGCAGTTACACTGCGATTCCAAGGGCTGAGAAAACGCGTTTATTTCGGGCTGAAAAACACGTTTTGAAAACTGTGCTGTTCCTGCCCTATAAGTTACATGGTGGTGACCAAAGTTGCCAAAACGTGTTTATTTCTGCTGAAAAACACGTTTTGACATTTTCTGATCACTGGGGTTAAGGTCTGAATCTGTGGGCTCTTCTGAGCCAGGCAGTTACACTGCGATTCCAAGGGCTGAGAAAACGCGTTTATTTCGGGCTGAAAAACACGTTTTGAAAACTGTGCTGTTCCTGTCCTATAAGTTACATGGGTTTGACCAAAGTTGCCAAAACGTGTTTATTTCTGCTGAAAAACACGTTTTGACAATTTATGATCACTGGGGTTAAGGGCTGACTCTGTGGGCTCTTCTGAGCCAGGCAGTTACATTGCGATTCTAAGGGCTGAGAAAACGTGTTTATTTCGGTCTGAAAAACACGTTTTGAAAACTGTGCTGTTCCTGCCCTATAAGTTACATGGTGGTGACCAAAGTTGCCAAAACGTGTTTATTTCTGCTGAAAAACACGTTTTGACAATTTCTGATCACTGGGGTTAAGGGCTGACTCTGTGGGCTCTTCTGAGCCAGGCAGTTACACTGCGATTCTAAGTGCTGAGAAAACGTGTTTATTTCGTGCTGAAAAACACGTTTTGAAAACTGTGCTGTTCCTGCCCTATAAGTTACATGGTGGTGACCAAAGTTGCCAAAACGTGTTTATTTCTGCTGAAAAACACGTTTTGACAATTTCTGATCACTGGGGTTAAGGGCTGACTCTGTGGGCTCTTCTGAGCCAGGCAGTTACACTGCGATTCCAAGGGCTGAGAAAACGCGTTTATTTCGGGCTGAAAAACACGTTTTGAAAACTGTGCTGTTCCTGCCCTATAAGTTACATGGTGGTGACCAAAGTTGCCAAAACGTGTTTATTTCTGCTGAAAAACACGTTTTGACAATTTCTGATCACTGGGGTTAAGGGCTGACTCTGTGGGCTCTTCTGAGCCAGGCAGTTACACTGCGATTCCAAGGGCTGAGAAAACGCGTTTATTTCGGGCTGAAAAACACGTTTTGAAAACTGTGCTGTTCCTGCCCTATAAGTTACATGGGTTTGACCAAAGTTGCCAAAACGTGTTTATTTCTGCTGAAAAACACGTTTTGACAATTTCTGATCACTGGGGTTAAGGGCTGACTCTGTGGGCTCTTCTGAGCCAGGCAGTTACACTGCGATTCCAAGGGCTGAGAAAACGCGTTTATTTCGGGCTGAAAAACACGTTTTGAAAACTGTGCTGTTCCTGTCCTATAAGTTACATGGGTTTGACCAAAGTTGCCAAAACGTGTTTATTTCTGCTGAAAAACACGTTTTGACAATTTATGATCACTGGGGTTAAGGGCTGACTCTGTGGGCTCTTCTGAGCCAGGCAGTTACATTGCGATTCTAAGGGCTGAGAAAACGTGTTTATTTCGGTCTGAAAAACACGTTTTGAAAACTGTGCTGTTCCTGCCCTATAAGTTACATGGTGGTGACCAAAGTTGCCAAAACGTGTTTATTTCTGCTGAAAAACACGTTTTGACAATTTCTGATCACTGGGGTTAAGGGCTGACTCTGTGGGCTCTTCTGAGCCAGGCAGTTACACTGCGATTCCAAGGGCTGAGAAAACGCGTTTATTTCGGGCTGAAAAACACGTTTTGAAAACTGTGCTGTTCCTGCCCTATAAGTTACATGGATTTGACCAAAGTTGCCAAAACGTGTTTATTTCTGCTGAAAAACACGTTTTGACAATTTCTGATCACTGGGGTTAAGGGCTGACTCTGTGGGCTCTTCTGAGCCAGGCAGTTACACTGCGATTCTAAGTGCTGAGAAAACGTGTTTATTTCGTGCTGAAAAACACTTTTTGAAAACTGTGCTGTTCCTGCCCTATAAGTTACATGGTGGTGACCAAAGTTGCCAAAACGTGTTTATTTCTGCTGAAAAACACGTTTTGACAATTTCTGATCACTGGGGTTAAGGGCTGACTCTGTGGGCTCTTCTGAGGCAGGCAGTTACACTGCGATTCCAAGGGCTGAGAAAACGCGTTTATTTCGGGCTGAAAAACACGTTTTGAAAACTGTGCTGTTCCTGCCCTATAAGTTACATGGGTTTGACCAAAGTTGCCAAAACATGTTTATTTCTGCTGAAAAACACGTTTTGACAATTTCTGATCACTGGGGTTAAGGGCTGACTCTGTGGGCTCTTCTGAGGCAGGCAGTTACACTGCGATTCCAAGGGCTGAGAAAACGCGTTTATTTCGGGCTGAAAAACACGTTTTGAAAACTGTGCTGTTCCTGCCCTATAAGTTACATGGGTTTGACCAAAGTTGCCAAAACGTGTTTATTTCTGCTGAAAAACACGTTTTGACAATTTCTGATCACTGGGGTTAAGGGCTGACTCTGTGGGCTCTTCTGAGCCAGGCAGTTACACTGCGATTCTAAGGGCTGAGAAAACGTGTTTATTTCGGGCTGAAAAACACGTTTTGAAAACTGTGCTGTTCCTGCCCTATAAGTTACATGGTGGTGACCAAAGTTGCCAAAACGTGTTTATTTCTGCTGAAAAACACGTTTTGACAATTTCTGATCACTGGGGTTAAGGGGTGACTCAGTGTGCTCTTCTGAGCCAGGCAGTTACACTGCGATTCCAAGGGCTGAGAAAACGCGTTTATTTCGTGCTGAAAAACACGTTTTGAAAACTGTGCTGTTCCTGCCCTATAAGTTACATGGGTTTGACCAAAGTTGCCAAAACGTGTTTATTTCTGCTGAAAAACACGTTTTGACAATTTCTGATCACTGGGGTTAAGGGCTGACTCTGTGGGCTCTTCTGAGCCAGGCAGTTACACTGCGATTCTAAGGGCTGAGAAAACGTGTTTATTTCGGGCTGAAAAACACGTTTTGAAAACTGTGCTGTTCCTGCCCTATAAGTTACATGGTGGTGACCAAAGTTGCCAAAACGTGTTTATTTCTGCTGAAAAACACGTTTTGACAATTTCTGATCACTGGGGTTAAGGGCTGACTCTGTGGGCTCTTCTGAGCCAGGCAGTTACACTGCGATTCCAAGGGCTGAGAAAACGCGTTTATTTCGGGCTGAAAAACACGTTTTGAAAACTGTGCTGTTCCTGCCCTATAAGTTACATGGGTTTGACCAAAGTTGCCAAAACGTGTTTATTTCTGCTGAAAAACACGTTTTGACAATTTCTGATCACTGGGGTTAAGGGCTGACTCTGTGGGCTCTTCTGAGCCAGGCAGTTACACTGCGATTCCAAGGGCTGAGAAAACGCGTTTATTTCGGGCTGAAAAACACGTTTTGAAAACTGTGCTGTTCCTGCCCTATAAGTTACATGGATTTGACCAAAGTTGCCAAAACGTGTTTATTTCTGCTGAAAAACACGTTTTGACAATTTCTGATCACTGGGGTTAAGGGCTGACTCTGTGGGCTCTTCTGAGCCAGGCAGTTACACTGCGATTCTAAGTGCTGAGAAAACGTGTTTATTTCGTGCTGAAAAACACTTTTTGAAAACTGTGCTGTTCCTGCCCTATAAGTTACATGGTGGTGACCAAAGTTGCCAAAACGTGTTTATTTCTGCTGAAAAACACGTTTTGACAATTTCTGATCACTGGGGTTAAGGGCTGACTCTGTGGGCTCTTCTGAGGCAGGCAGTTACACTGCGATTCCAAGGGCTGAGAAAACGCGTTTATTTCGGGCTGAAAAACACGTTTTGAAAACTGTGCTGTTCCTGCCCTATAAGTTACATGGATTTGACCAAAGTTGCCAAAACGTGTTTATTTCTGCTGAAAAACACGTTTTGACAATTTCTGATCACTGGGGTTAAGGGCTGACTCTGTGGGCTCTTCTGAGCCAGGCAGTTACACTGCGATTCTAAGTGCTGAGAAAACGTGTTTATTTCGTGCTGAAAAACACGTTTTGAAAACTGTGCTGTTCCTGCCCTATAAGTTACATGGTGGTGACCAAAGTTGCCAAAACGTGTTTATTTCTGCTGAAAAACACGTTTTGACAATTTCTGATCACTGGGGTTAAGGGCTGACTCTGTGGGCTCTTCTGAGGCAGGCAGTTACACTGCGATTCCAAGGGCTGAGAAAACGCGTTTATTTCGGGCTGAAAAACACGTTTTGAAAACTGTGCTGTTCCTGCCCTATAAGTTACATGGGTTTGACCAAAGTTGCCAAAACGTGTTTATTTCTGCTGAAAAACACGTTTTGACAATTTCTGATCACTGGGGTTAAGGGCTGACTCTGTGGGCTCTTCTGAGCCAGGCAGTTACACTGCGATTCTAAGGGCTGAGAAAACGTGTTTATTTCGGGCTGAAAAACACGTTTTGAAAACTGTGCTGTTCCTGCCCTATAAGTTACATGGTGGTGACCAAAGTTGCCAAAACGTGTTTATTTCTGCTGAAAAACACGTTTTGACAATTTCTGATCACTGGGGTTAAGGGCTGACTCTGTGGGCTCTTCTGAGCCAGGCAGTTACACTGCGATTCCAAGGGCTGAGAAAACGCGTTTATTTCGGGCTGAAAAACACGTTTTGAAAACTGTGCTGTTCCTGCCCTATAAGTTACATGGTGGTGACCAAAGTTGCCAAAACGTGTTTATTTCTGCTGAAAAACACGTTTTGACATTTTCTGATCACTGGGGTTAAGGTCTGAATCTGTGGGCTCTTCTGAGCCAGGCAGTTACACTGCGATTCCAAGGGCTGAGAAAACGCGTTTATTTCGGGCTGAAAAACACGTTTTGAAAACTGTGCTGTTCCTGTCCTATAAGTTACATGGGTTTGACCAAAGTTGCCAAAACGTGTTTATTTCTGCTGAAAAACACGTTTTGACAATTTATGATCACTGGGGTTAAGGGCTGACTCTGTGGGCTCTTCTGAGCCAGGCAGTTACACTGCGATTCCAAGGGCTGAGAAAACGCGTTTATTTCGGGCTGAAAAACACGTTTTGAAAACTGTGCTGTTCCTGCCCTATAAGTTACATGGTGGTGACCAAAGTTGCCAAAACGTGTTTATTTCTGCTGAAAAACACGTTTTGACAATTTCTGATCACTGGGGTTAAGGGCTGACTCTGTGGGCTCTTCTGAGCCAGGCAGTTACACTGCGATTCCAAGGGCTGAGAAAACGCGTTTATTTCGGGCTGAAAAACACGTTTTGAAAACTGTGCTGTTCCTGCCCTATAAGTTACATGGGTTTGACCAAAGTTGCCAAAACGTGTTTATTTCTGCTGAAAAACACGTTTTGACAATTTCTGATCACTGGGGTTAAGGGCTGACTCTGTGGGCTCTTCTGAGCCAGGCAGTTACACTGCGATTCCAAGGGCTGAGAAAACGCGTTTATTTCGGGCTGAAAAACACGTTTTGAAAACTGTGCTGTTCCTGCCCTATAAGTTACATGGTGGTGACCAAAGTTGCCAAAACGTGTTTATTTCTGCTGAAAAACACGTTTAGACAATTTCTGATCACTGGGGTTAAGGGCTGACTCTGTGGGCTCTTCTGAGCCAGGCAGTTACACTGCGATTCCAAGGGCTGAGAAAACGCGTTTATTTCGGGCTGAAAAACACGTTTTGAAAACTGTGCTGTTCCTGCCCTATAAGTTACATGGATTTGACCAAAGTTGCCAAAACGTGTTTATTTCTGCTGAAAAACACGTTTTGACAATTTCTGATCACTGGGGTTAAGGGCTGACTCTGTGGGCTCTTCTGAGCCAGGCAGTTACACTGCGATTCTAAGTGCTGAGAAAACGTGTTTATTTCGTGCTGAAAAACACTTTTTGAAAACTGTGCTGTTCCTGCCCTATAAGTTACATGGTGGTGACCAAAGTTGCCAAAACGTGTTTATTTCTGCTGAAAAACACGTTTTGACAATTTCTGATCACTGGGGTTAAGGGCTGACTCTGTGGGCTCTTCTGAGGCAGGCAGTTACACTGCGATTCCAAGGGCTGAGAAAACGCGTTTATTTCGGGCTGAAAAACACGTTTTGAAAACTGTGCTGTTCCTGCCCTATAAGTTACATGGGTTTGACCAAAGTTGCCAAAACATGTTTATTTCTGCTGAAAAACACGTTTTGACAATTTCTGATCACTGGGGTTAAGGGCTGACTCTGTGGGCTCTTCTGAGGCAGGCAGTTACACTGCGATTCCAAGGGCTGAGAAAACGCGTTTATTTCGGGCTGAAAAACACGTTTTGAAAACTGTGCTGTTCCTGCCCTATAAGTTACATGGGTTTGACCAAAGTTGCCAAAACGTGTTTATTTCTGCTGAAAAACACGTTTTGACAATTTCTGATCACTGGGGTTAAGGGCTGACTCTGTGGGCTCTTCTGAGCCAGGCAGTTACACTGCGATTCTAAGGGCTGAGAAAACGTGTTTATTTCGGGCTGAAAAACACGTTTTGAAAACTGTGCTGTTCCTGCCCTATAAGTTACATGGTGGTGACCAAAGTTGCCAAAACGTGTTTATTTCTGCTGAAAAACACGTTTTGACAATTTCTGATCACTGGGGTTAAGGGGTGACTCAGTGTGCTCTTCTGAGCCAGGCAGTTACACTGCGATTCCAAGGGCTGAGAAAACGCGTTTATTTCGGGCTGAAAAACACGTTTTGAAAACTGTGCTGTTCCTGCCCTATAAGTTACATGGGTTTGACCAAAGTTGCCAAAACGTGTTTATTTCTGCTGAAAAACACGTTTTGACAATTTATGATCACTGGGGTTAAGGGCTGACTCTGTGGGCTCTTCTGAGCCAGGCAGTTACATTGCGATTCTAAGGGCTGAGAAAACGTGTTTATTTCGGTCTGAAAAACACGTTTTGAAAACTGTGCTGTTCCTGCCCTATAAGTTACATGGTGGTGACCAAAGTTGCCAAAACGTGTTTATTTCTGCTGAAAAACACGTTTTGACAATTTCTGATCACTGGGGTTAAGGGCTGACTCTGTGGGCTCTTCTGAGCCAGGCAGTTACACTGCGATTCTAAGTGCTGAGAAAACGTGTTTATTTCGTGCTGAAAAACACGTTTTGAAAACTGTGCTGTTCCTGCCCTATAAGTTACATGGTGGTGACCAAAGTTGCCAAAACGTGTTTATTTCTGCTGAAAAACACGTTTTGACAATTTCTGATCACTGGGGTTAAGGGCTGACTCTGTGGGCTCTTCTGAGCCAGGCAGTTACATTGCGATTCTAAGGGCTGAGAAAACGTGTTTATTTCGGTCTGAAAAACACGTTTTGAAAACTGTGCTGTTCCTGCCCTATAAGTTACATGGGTTTGACCAAAGTTGCCAAAACGTGTTTATTTCTGCTGAAAAACACGTTTTGACAATTTCTGATCACTGGGGTTAAGGGCTGACTCTGTGGGCTCTTCTGAGCCAGGCAGTTACACTGCGATTCCAAGGGCTGAGAAAACGCGTTTATTTCGGGCTGAAAAACACGTTTTGAAAACTGTGCTGTTCCTGTCCTATAAGTTACATGGGTTTGACCAAAGTTGCCAAAACGTGTTTATTTCTGCTGAAAAACACGTTTTGACAATTTATGATCACTGGGGTTAAGGGCTGACTCTGTGGGCTCTTCTGAGCCAGGCAGTTACATTGCGATTCTAAGGGCTGAGAAAACGTGTTTATTTCGGTCTGAAAAACACGTTTTGAAAACTGTGCTGTTCCTGCCCTATAAGTTACATGGTGGTGACCAAAGTTGCCAAAACGTGTTTATTTCTGCTGAAAAACACGTTTTGACAATTTCTGATCACTGGGGTTAAGGGCTGACTCTGTGGGCTCTTCTGAGCCAGGCAGTTACACTGCGATTCCAAGGGCTGAGAAAACGCGTTTATTTCGGGCTGAAAAACACGTTTTGAAAACTGTGCTGTTCCTGCCCTATAAGTTACATGGTGGTGACCAAAGTTGCCAAAACGTGTTTATTTCTGCTGAAAAACACGTTTTGACAATTTCTGATCACTGGGGTTAAGGGCTGACTCTGTGGGCTCTTCTGAGCCAGGCAGTTACACTGCGATTCCAAGGGCTGAGAAAACGCGTTTATTTCGGGCTGAAAAACACGTTTTGAAAACTGTGCTGTTCCTGCCCTATAAGTTACATGGGTTTGACCAAAGTTGCCAAAACGTGTTTATTTCTGCTGAAAAACACGTTTTGACAATTTCTGATCACTGGGGTTAAGGGCTGACTCTGTGGGCTCTTCTGAGCCAGGCAGTTACACTGCGATTCCAAGGGCTGAGAAAACGCGTTTATTTCGGGCTGAAAAACACGTTTTGAAAACTGTGCTGTTCCTGCCCTATAAGTTACATGGTGGTGACCAAAGTTGCCAAAACGTGTTTATTTCTGCTGAAAAACACGTTTTGACAATTTCTGATCACTGGGGTTAAGGGCTGACTCTGTGGGCTCTTCTGAGCCAGGCAGTTACACTGCGATTCCAAGGGCTGAGAAAACGCGTTTATTTCGGGCTGAAAAACACGTTTTGAAAACTGTGCTGTTCCTGCCCTATAAGTTACATGGTGGTGACCAAAGTTGCCAAAACGTGTTTATTTCTGCTGAAAAACATGTTTTGACATTTTCTGATCACTGGGGTTAAGGGCTGACTCTGTGGGCTCTTCTGAGCCAGGCAGTTACACTGCGATTCCAAGGGCTGAGAAAACGCGTTTATTTCGGGCTGAAAAACACGTTTTGAAAACTGTGCTGTTCCTGCCCTATAAGTTACATGGGTTTGACCAAAGTTGCCAAAACGTGTTTATTTCTGCTGAAAAACACGTTTTGACAATTTCTGATCACTGGGGTTAAGGGCTGACTCTGTGGGCTCTTCTGAGCCAGGCAGTTACACTGCGATTCCAAGGGCTGAGAAAACGCGTTTATTTCGGGCTGAAAAACACATTTTGAAAACTGTGCTGTTCTTGCCCTATAAGTTACATGGTGGTGACCAAAGTTGCCAAAACGTGTTTATTTCTGCTGAAAAACACGTTTTGACAATTTCTGATCACTGGGGTTAAGGGCTGACTCTGTGGGCTCTTCTGAGCCAGGCAGTTACACTGCGATTCCAAGGGCTGAGAAAACGCGTTTATTTCGGGCTGAAAAACACGTTTTGAAAACTGTGCTGTTCCTGCCCTATAAGTTACATGGTGGTGACCAAAGTTGCCAAAACGTGTTTATTTCTGCTGAAAAACACGTTTTGACAATTTCTGATCACTGGGGTTAAGGGCTGACTCTGTGGGCTCTTCTGAGCCAGGCAGTTACACTGCGATTCCAAGGGCTGAGAAAACGCGTTTATTTCGGGCTGAAAAACACGTTTTGAAAACTGTGCTGTTCCTGCCCTATAAGTTACATGGTGGTGACCAAAGTTGCCAAAACGTGTTTATTTCTGCTGAAAAACACGTTTTGACAATTTCTGATCACTGGGGTTAAGGGCTGACTCTGTGGGCTCTTCTGAGCCAGGCAGTTACACTGCGATTCCAAGGGCTGAGAAAACGCGTTTATTTCGGGCTGAAAAACACGTTTTGAAAACTGTGCTGTTCCTGCCCTATAAGTTACATGGATTTGACCAAAGTTGCCAAAACGTGTTTATTTCTGCTGAAAAACACGTTTTGACAATTTCTGATCACTGGGGTTAAGGGCTGACTCTGTTGGCTCTTCTGAGCCAGGCAGTTACACTGCGATTCTAAGTGCTGAGAAAACGTGTTTATTTCGTGCTGAAAAACACGTTTTGAAAACTGTGCTGTTCCTGCCCTATAAGTTACATGGTGGTGACCAAAGTTGCCAAAACGTGTTTATTTCTGCTGAAAAACACGTTTTGACAATTTCTGATCACTGGGGTTAAGGGCTGACTCTGTGGGCTCTTCTGAGGCAGGCAGTTACACTGCGATTCCAAGGGCTGAGAAAACGCGTTTATTTCGGGCTGAAAAACACGTTTTGAAAACTGTGCTGTTCCTGCCCTATAAGTTACATGGGTTTGACCAAAGTTGCCAAAACGTGTTTATTTCTGCTGAAAAACACGTTTTGACAATTTCTGATCACTGGGGTTAAGGGCTGACTCTGTGGGCTCTTCTGAGCCAGGCAGTTACACTGCGATTCTAAGGGCTGAGAAAACGTGTTTATTTCGGGCTGAAAAACACGTTTTGAAAACTGTGCTGTTCCTGCCCTATAAGTTACATGGTGGTGACCAAAGTTGCCAAAACGTGTTTATTTCTGCTGAAAAACACGTTTAGACAATTTCTGATCACTGGGGTTAAGGGCTGACTCTGTGGGCTCTTCTGAGCCAGGCAGTTACACTGCGATTCTAAGGGCTGAGAAAACGCGTTTATTTCGGGCTGAAAAACACGTTTTGAAAACTGTGCTGTTCTTGCCCTATAAGTTACATGGTGGTGACCAAAGTTGCCAAAACGTGTTTATTTCTGCTGAAAAACACGTTTAGACAATTTCTGATCACTGGGGTTAAGGGCTGACTCTGTGGGCTCTTCTGAGCCAGGCAGTTACACTGCGATTCTAAGGGCTGAGAAAACGCGTTTATTTCGGGCTGAAAAACACGTTTTGAAAACTGTGCTGTTCTTGCCCTATAAGTTACATGGTGGTGACCAAAGTTGCCAAAACGTGTTTATTTCTGCTGAAAAACACGTTTTGACAATTTCTGATCACTGGGGTTAAGGGCTGACTCTGTGGGCTCTTCTGAGCCAGGCAGTTACACTGCGATTCCAAGGGCTGAGAAAACGCGTTTATTTCGGGCTGAAAAACACGTTTTGAAAACTGTGCTGTTCCTGTCCTATAAGTTACATGGGTTTGACCAAAGTTGCCAAAACGTGTTTATTTCTGCTGAAAAACACGTTTTGACAATTTATGATCACTGGGGTTAAGGGCTGACTCTGTGGGCTCTTCTGAGCCAGGCAGTTACATTGCGATTCTAAGGGCTGAGAAAACGTGTTTATTTCGGTCTGAAAAACACGTTTTGAAAACTGTGCTGTTCCTGCCCTATAAGTTACATGGGTTTGACCAAAGTTGCCAAAACGTGTTTATTTCTGCTGAAAAACACGTTTTGACAATTTCTGATCACTGGGGTTAAGGGCTGACTCTGTGGGCTCTTCTGAGCCAGGCAGTTACACTGCGATTCTAAGGGCTGAGAAAACGTGTTTATTTCGGGCTGAAAAACACGTTTTGAAAACTGTGCTGTTCCTGCCCTATAAGTTACATGGTGGTGACCAAAGTTGCCAAAACGTGTTTATTTCTGCTGAAAAACACGTTTAGACAATTTCTGATCACTGGGGTTAAGGGCTGACTCTGTGGGCTCTTCTGAGCCAGGCAGTTACACTGCGATTCTAAGGGCTGAGAAAACGCGTTTATTTCGGGCTGAAAAACACGTTTTGAAAACTGTGCTGTTCTTGCCCTATAAGTTACATGGTGGTGACCAAAGTTGCCAAAACGTGTTTATTTCTGCTGAAAAACACGTTTTGACAATTTCTGATCACTGGGGTTAAGGGCTGACTCTGTGGGCTCTTCTGAGCCAGGCAGTTACACTGCGATTCCAAGGGCTGAGAAAACGCGTTTATTTCGGGCTGAAAAACACGTTTTGAAAACTGTGCTGTTCCTGCCCTATAAGTTACATGGTGGTGACCAAAGTTGCCAAAACGTGTTTATTTCTGCTGAAAAACATGTTTTGACATTTTCTGATCACTGGGGTTAAGGGCTGACTCTGTGGGCTCTTCTGAGACAGGCAGTTACACTGCGATTCCAAGGGCTGAGAAAACGCGTTTATTTCGGGCTGAAAAACACGTTTTGAAAACTGTGCTGTTCCTGCCCTATAAGTTACATGGGTTTGACCAAAGTTGCCAAAACGTGTTTATTTCTGCTGAAAAACACGTTTTGACAATTTCTGATCACTGGGGTTAAGGGCTGACTCTGTGGGCTCTTCTGAGCCAGGCAGTTACACTGCGATTCCAAGGGCTGAGAAAACGCGTTTATTTCGGGCTGAAAAACACGTTTTGAAAACTGTGCTGTTCCTGCCCTATAAGTTACATGGTGGTGACCAAAGTTGCCAAAACGTGTTTATTTCTGCTGAAAAACACGTTTAGACAATTTCTGATCACTGGGGTTAAGGGCTGACTCTGTGGGCTCTTCTGAGCCAGGCAGTTACACTGCGATTCTAAGGGCTGAGAAAACGCGTTTATTTCGGGCTGAAAAACACGTTTTGAAAACTGTGCTGTTCTTGCCCTATAAGTTACATGGTGGTGACCAAAGTTGCCAAAACGTGTTTATTTCTGCTGAAAAACACGTTTTGACAATTTCTGATCACTGGGGTTAAGGGCTGACTCTGTGGGCTCTTCTGAGCCAGGCAGTTACACTGCGATTCCAAGGGCTGAGAAAACGCGTTTATTTCGGGCTGAAAAACACGTTTTGAAAACTGTGCTGTTCCTGCCCTATAAGTTACATGGTGGTGACCAAAGTTGCCAAAACGTGTTTATTTCTGCTGAAAAACACGTTTAGACAATTTCTGATCACTGGGGTTAAGGGCTGACTCTGTGGGCTCTTCTGAGCCAGGCAGTTACACTGCGATTCCAAGGGCTGAGAAAACGCGTTTATTTCGGGCTGAAAAACACGTTTTGAAAACTGTGCTGTTCCTGCCCTATAAGTTACATGGATTTGACCAAAGTTGCCAAAACGTGTTTATTTCTGCTGAAAAACACGTTTTGACAATTTCTGATCACTGGGGTTAAGGGCTGACTCTGTGGGCTCTTCTGAGGCAGGCAGTTACACTGCGATTCCAAGGGCTGAGAAAACGCGTTTATTTCGGGCTGAAAAACACGTTTTGAAAACTGTGCTGTTCCTGCCCTATAAGTTACATGGGTTTGACCAAAGTTGCCAAAACGTGTTTATTTCTGCTGAAAAACACGTTTTGACAATTTCTGATCACTGGGGTTAAGGGCTGACTCTGTGGGCTCTTCTGAGCCAGGCAGTTACACTGCGATTCTAAGGGCTGAGAAAACGTGTTTATTTCGGGCTGAAAAACACGTTTTGAAAACTGTGCTGTTCCTGCCCTATAAGTTACATGGTGGTGACCAAAGTTGCCAAAACGTGTTTATTTCTGCTGAAAAACACGTTTTGACAATTTCTGATCACTGGGGTTAAGGGGTGACTCAGTGTGCTCTTCTGAGCCAGGCAGTTACACTGCGATTCCAAGGGCTGAGAAAACGCGTTTATTTCGGGCTGAAAAACACGTTTTGAAAACTGTGCTGTTCTTGCCCTATAAGTTACATGGTGGTGACCAAAGTTGCCAAAACGTGTTTATTTCTGCTGAAAAACACGTTTTGACAATTTCTGATCACTGGGGTTAAGGGCTGACTCTGTGGGCTCTTCTGAGCCAGGCAGTTACACTGCGATTCCAAGGGCTGAGAAAACGCGTTTATTTCGGGCTGAAAAACACGTTTTGAAAACTGTGCTGTTCCTGCCCTATAAGTTACATGGTGGTGACCAAAGTTGCCAAAACGTGTTTATTTCTGCTGAAAAACACGTTTTGACATTTTCTGATCACTGGGGTTAAGGGCTGACTCTGTGGGCTCTTCTGAGCCAGGCAGTTACACTGCGATTCCAAGGGCTGAGAAAACGCGTTTATTTCGGGCTGAAAAACACGTTTTGAAAACTGTGCTGTTCCTGCCCTATAAGTTACATGGGTTTGACCAAAGTTGCCAAAACGTGTTTATTTCTGCTGAAAAACACGTTTTGACTATTTCTGATCACTGGGGTTAAGGGCTGACTCTGTGGGCTCTTCTGAGCCAGGCAGTTACACTGCGATTCCAAGGGCTGAGAAAACGCGTTTATTTCGGGCTGAAAAACACGTTTTGAAAACTGTGCTGTTCCTGCCCTATAAGTTACATGGTGGTGACCAAAGTTGCCAAAACGTGTTTATTTCTGCTGAAAAACACGTTTTGACAATTTCTGATCACTGGGGTTAAGGGCTGACTCTGTGGGCTCTTCTGAGCCAGGCAGTTACACTGCGATTCCAAGGGCTGAGAAAACGCGTTTATTTCGGGCTGAAAAACACGTTTTGAAAACTGTGCTGTTCCTGCCCTATAAGTTACATGGTGGTGACCAAAGTTGCCAAAACGTGTTTATTTCTGCTGAAAAACACGTTTAGACAATTTCTGATCACTGGGGTTAAGGGCTGACTCTGTGGGCTCTTCTGAGCCAGGCAGTTACACTGCGATTCTAAGGGCTGAGAAAACGCGTTTATTTCGGGCTGAAAAACACGTTTTGAAAACTGTGCTGTTCTTGCCCTATAAGTTACATGGTGGTGACCAAAGTTGCCAAAACGTGTTTATTTCTGCTGAAAAACACGTTTTGACAATTTCTGATCACTGGGGTTAAGGGCTGACTCTGTGGGCTCTTCTGAGCCAGGCAGTTACACTGCGATTCCAAGGGCTGAGAAAACGCGTTTATTTCGGGCTGAAAAACACGTTTTGAAAACTGTGCTGTTCCTGCCCTATAAGTTACATGGTGGTGACCAAAGTTGCCAAAACGTGTTTATTTCTGCTGAAAAACACGTTTAGACAATTTCTGATCACTGGGGTTAAGGGCTGACTCTGTGGGCTCTTCTGAGCCAGGCAGTTACACTGCGATTCCAAGGGCTGAGAAAACGCGTTTATTTCGGGCTGAAAAACACGTTTTGAAAACTGTGCTGTTCCTGCCCTATAAGTTACATGGGTTTGACCAAAGTTGCCAAAACGTGTTTATTTCTGCTGAAAAACACGTTTTGACAATTTCTGATCACTGGGGTTAAGGGCTGACTCTGTGGGCTCTTCTGAGCCAGGCAGTTACACTGCGATTCCAAGGGTTGAGAAAACGCGTTTATTTCGGGCTGAAAAACACGTTTTGAAAACTGTGCTGTTCCTGCCCTATAAGTTACATGGTGGTGACCAAAGTTGCCAAAACGTGTTTATTTCTGCTGAAAAACATGTTTTGACATTTTCTGATCACTGGGGTTAAGGGCTGACTCTGTGGGCTCTTCTGAGCCAGGCAGTTACACTGCGATTCCAAGGGCTGAGAAAACGCGTTTATTTCGGGCTGAAAAACACGTTTTGAAAACTGTGCTGTTCCTGCCCTATAAGTTACATGGGTTTGACCAAAGTTGCCAAAACGTGTTTATTTCTGCTGAAAAACACGTTTTGACAATTTCTGATCACTGGGGTTAAGGGCTGACTCTGTGGGCTCTTCTGAGCCAGGCAGTTACACTGCGATTCCAAGGGCTGAGAAAACGCGTTTATTTCGGGCTGAAAAACACATTTTGAAAACTGTGCTGTTCTTGCCCTATAAGTTACATGGTGGTGACCAAAGTTGCCAAAACGTGTTTATTTCTGCTGAAAAACACGTTTTGACAATTTCTGATCACTGGGGTTAAGGGCTGACTCTGTGGGCTCTTCTGAGCCAGGCAGTTACACTGCGATTCCAAGGGCTGAGAAAACGCGTTTATTTCGGGCTGAAAAACACGTTTTGAAAACTGTGCTGTTCCTGCCCTATAAGTTACATGGTGGTGACCAAAGTTGCCAAAACGTGTTTATTTCTGCTGAAAAACACGTTTTGACAATTTCTGATCACTGGGGTTAAGGGCTGACTCTGTGGGCTCTTCTGAGCCAGGCAGTTACACTGCGATTCCAAGGGCTGAGAAAACGCGTTTATTTCGGGCTGAAAAACACGTTTTGAAAACTGTGCTGTTCCTGCCCTATAAGTTACATGGTGGTGACCAAAGTTGCCAAAACGTGTTTATTTCTGCTGAAAAACACGTTTTGACAATTTCTGATCACTGGGGTTAAGGGCTGACTCTGTGGGCTCTTCTGAGCCAGGCAGTTACACTGCGATTCCAAGGGCTGAGAAAACGCGTTTATTTCGGGCTGAAAAACACGTTTTGAAAACTGTGCTGTTCCTGCCCTATAAGTTACATGGATTTGACCAAAGTTGCCAAAACGTGTTTATTTCTGCTGAAAAACACGTTTTGACAATTTCTGATCACTGGGGTTAAGGGCTGACTCTGTTGGCTCTTCTGAGCCAGGCAGTTACACTGCGATTCTAAGTGCTGAGAAAACGTGTTTATTTCGTGCTGAAAAACACGTTTTGAAAACTGTGCTGTTCCTGCCCTATAAGTTACATGGTGGTGACCAAAGTTGCCAAAACGTGTTTATTTCTGCTGAAAAACACGTTTTGACAATTTCTGATCACTGGGGTTAAGGGCTGACTCTGTGGGCTCTTCTGAGGCAGGCAGTTACACTGCGATTCCAAGGGCTGAGAAAACGCGTTTATTTCGGGCTGAAAAACACGTTTTGAAAACTGTGCTGTTCCTGCCCTATAAGTTACATGGGTTTGACCAAAGTTGCCAAAACGTGTTTATTTCTGCTGAAAAACACGTTTTGACAATTTCTGATCACTGGGGTTAAGGGCTGACTCTGTGGGCTCTTCTGAGCCAGGCAGTTACACTGCGATTCTAAGGGCTGAGAAAACGTGTTTATTTCGGGCTGAAAAACACGTTTTGAAAACTGTGCTGTTCCTGCCCTATAAGTTACATGGTGGTGACCAAAGTTGCCAAAACGTGTTTATTTCTGCTGAAAAACACGTTTAGACAATTTCTGATCACTGGGGTTAAGGGCTGACTCTGTGGGCTCTTCTGAGCCAGGCAGTTACACTGCGATTCTAAGGGCTGAGAAAACGCGTTTATTTCGGGCTGAAAAACACGTTTTGAAAACTGTGCTGTTCTTGCCCTATAAGTTACATGGTGGTGACCAAAGTTGCCAAAACGTGTTTATTTCTGCTGAAAAACACGTTTTGACAATTTCTGATCACTGGGGTTAAGGGCTGACTCTGTGGGCTCTTCTGAGCCAGGCAGTTACACTGCGATTCCAAGGGCTGAGAAAACGCGTTTATTTCGGGCTGAAAAACACGTTTTGAAAACTGTGCTGTTCCTGCCCTATAAGTTACATGGTGGTGACCAAAGTTGCCAAAACGTGTTTATTTCTGCTGAAAAACATGTTTTGACATTTTCTGATCACTGGGGTTAAGGGCTGACTCTGTGGGCTCTTCTGAGCCAGGCAGTTACACTGCGATTCCAAGGGCTGAGAAAACGCGTTTATTTCGGGCTGAAAAACACGTTTTGAAAACTGTGCTGTTCCTGCCCTATAAGTTACATGGGTTTGACCAAAGTTGCCAAAACGTGTTTATTTCTGCTGAAAAACACGTTTTGACAATTTCTGATCACTGGGGTTAAGGGCTGACTCTGTGGGCTCTTCTGAGCCAGGCAGTTACACTGCGATTCTAAGGGCTGAGAAAACGTGTTTATTTCGGGCTGAAAAACACGTTTTGAAAACTGTGCTGTTCCTGCCCTATAAGTTACATGGTGGTGACCAAAGTTGCCAAAACGTGTTTATTTCTGCTGAAAAACACGTTTAGACAATTTCTGATCACTGGGGTTAAGGGCTGACTCTGTGGGCTCTTCTGAGCCAGGCAGTTACACTGCGATTCTAAGGGCTGAGAAAACGCGTTTATTTCGGGCTGAAAAACACGTTTTGAAAACTGTGCTGTTCTTGCCCTATAAGTTACATGGTGGTGACCAAAGTTGCCAAAACGTGTTTATTTCTGCTGAAAAACACGTTTTGACAATTTCTGATCACTGGGGTTAAGGGCTGACTCTGTGGGCTCTTCTGAGCCAGGCAGTTACACTGCGATTCCAAGGGCTGAGAAAACGCGTTTATTTCGGGCTGAAAAACACGTTTTGAAAACTGTGCTGTTCCTGTCCTATAAGTTACATGGGTTTGACCAAAGTTGCCAAAACGTGTTTATTTCTGCTGAAAAACACGTTTTGACAATTTATGATCACTGGGGTTAAGGGCTGACTCTGTGGGCTCTTCTGAGCCAGGCAGTTACATTGCGATTCTAAGGGCTGAGAAAACGTGTTTATTTCGGTCTGAAAAACACGTTTTGAAAACTGTGCTGTTCCTGCCCTATAAGTTACATGGGTTTGACCAAAGTTGCCAAAACGTGTTTATTTCTGCTGAAAAACACGTTTTGACAATTTCTGATCACTGGGGTTAAGGGCTGACTCTGTGGGCTCTTCTGAGCCAGGCAGTTACACTGCGATTCTAAGGGCTGAGAAAACGTGTTTATTTCGGGCTGAAAAACACGTTTTGAAAACTGTGCTGTTCCTGCCCTATAAGTTACATGGTGGTGACCAAAGTTGCCAAAACGTGTTTATTTCTGCTGAAAAACACGTTTAGACAATTTCTGATCACTGGGGTTAAGGGCTGACTCTGTGGGCTCTTCTGAGCCAGGCAGTTACACTGCGATTCTAAGGGCTGAGAAAACGCGTTTATTTCGGGCTGAAAAACACGTTTTGAAAACTGTGCTGTTCTTGCCCTATAAGTTACATGGTGGTGACCAAAGTTGCCAAAACGTGTTTATTTCTGCTGAAAAACACGTTTTGACAATTTCTGATCACTGGGGTTAAGGGCTGACTCTGTGGGCTCTTCTGAGCCAGGCAGTTACACTGCGATTCCAAGGGCTGAGAAAACGCGTTTATTTCGGGCTGAAAAACACGTTTTGAAAACTGTGCTGTTCCTGCCCTATAAGTTACATGGTGGTGACCAAAGTTGCCAAAACGTGTTTATTTCTGCTGAAAAACATGTTTTGACATTTTCTGATCACTGGGGTTAAGGGCTGACTCTGTGGGCTCTTCTGAGCCAGGCAGTTACACTGCGATTCCAAGGGCTGAGAAAACGCGTTTATTTCGGGCTGAAAAACACGTTTTGAAAACTGTGCTGTTCCTGCCCTATAAGTTACATGGGTTTGACCAAAGTTGCCAAAACGTGTTTATTTCTGCTGAAAAACACGTTTTGACAATTTCTGATCACTGGGGTTAAGGGCTGACTCTGTGGGCTCTTCTGAGCCAGGCAGTTACACTGCGATTCCAAGGGCTGAGAAAACGCGTTTATTTCGTGCTGAAAAACACGTTTTGAAAACTGTGCTGTTCCTGCCCTATAAGTTACATGGTGGTGACCAAAGTTGCCAAAACGTGTTTATTTCTGCTGAAAAACACGTTTTGACAATTTCTGATCACTGGGGTTAAGGGCTGACTCTGTGGGCTCTTCTGAGCCAGGCAGTTACACTGCGATTCCAAGGGCTGAGAAAACGCGTTTATTTCGGGCTGAAAAACACGTTTTGAAAACTGTGCTGTTCCTGCCCTATAAGTTACATGGTGGTGACCAAAGTTGCCAAAACGTGTTTATTTCTGCTGAAAAACACGTTTAGACAATTTCTGATCACTGGGGTTAAGGGCTGACTCTGTGGGCTCTTCTGAGCCAGGCAGTTACACTGCGATTCTAAGGGCTGAGAAAACGCGTTTATTTCGGGCTGAAAAACACGTTTTGAAAACTGTGCTGTTCTTGCCCTATAAGTTACATGGTGGTGACCAAAGTTGCCAAAACGTGTTTATTTCTGCTGAAAAACACGTTTTGACAATTTCTGATCACTGGGGTTAAGGGCTGACTCTGTGGGCTCTTCTGAGCCAGGCAGTTACACTGCGATTCCAAGGGCTGAGAAAACGCGTTTATTTCGGGCTGAAAAACACGTTTTGAAAACTGTGCTGTTCCTGCCCTATAAGTTACATGGTGGTGACCAAAGTTGCCAAAACGTGTTTATTTCTGCTGAAAAACACGTTTAGACAATTTCTGATCACTGGGGTTAAGGGCTGACTCTGTGGGCTCTTCTGAGCCAGGCAGTTACACTGCGATTCCAAGGGCTGAGAAAACGCGTTTATTTCGGGCTGAAAAACACGTTTTGAAAACTGTGCTGTTCCTGCCCTATAAGTTACATGGATTTGACCAAAGTTGCCAAAACGTGTTTATTTCTGCTGAAAAACACGTTTTGACAATTTCTGATCACTGGGGTTAAGGGCTGACTCTGTGGGCTCTTCTGAGGCAGGCAGTTACACTGCGATTCCAAGGGCTGAGAAAACGCGTTTATTTCGGGCTGAAAAACACGTTTTGAAAACTGTGCTGTTCCTGCCCTATAAGTTACATGGGTTTGACCAAAGTTGCCAAAACGTGTTTATTTCTGCTGAAAAACACGTTTTGACAATTTCTGATCACTGGGGTTAAGGGCTGACTCTGTGGGCTCTTCTGAGCCAGGCAGTTACACTGCGATTCTAAGGGCTGAGAAAACGTGTTTATTTCGGGCTGAAAAACACGTTTTGAAAACTGTGCTGTTCCTGCCCTATAAGTTACATGGTGGTGACCAAAGTTGCCAAAACGTGTTTATTTCTGCTGAAAAACACGTTTTGACAATTTCTGATCACTGGGGTTAAGGGGTGACTCAGTGTGCTCTTCTGAGCCAGGCAGTTACACTGCGATTCCAAGGGCTGAGAAAACGCGTTTATTTCGGGCTGAAAAACACGTTTTGAAAACTGTGCTGTTCTTGCCCTATAAGTTACATGGTGGTGACCAAAGTTGCCAAAACGTGTTTATTTCTGCTGAAAAACACGTTTTGACAATTTCTGATCACTGGGGTTAAGGGCTGACTCTGTGGGCTCTTCTGAGCCAGGCAGTTACACTGCGATTCCAAGGGCTGAGAAAACGCGTTTATTTCGGGCTGAAAAACACGTTTTGAAAACTGTGCTGTTCCTGCCCTATAAGTTACATGGTGGTGACCAAAGTTGCCAAAACGTGTTTATTTCTGCTGAAAAACACGTTTTGACATTTTCTGATCACTGGGGTTAAGGGCTGACTCTGTGGGCTCTTCTGAGCCAGGCAGTTACACTGCGATTCCAAGGGCTGAGAAAACGCGTTTATTTCGGGCTGAAAAACACGTTTTGAAAACTGTGCTGTTCCTGCCCTATAAGTTACATGGGTTTGACCAAAGTTGCCAAAACGTGTTTATTTCTGCTGAAAAACACGTTTTGACAATTTCTGATCACTGGGGTTAAGGGCTGACTCTGTGGGCTCTTCTGAGCCAGGCAGTTACACTGCGATTCCAAGGGCTGAGAAAACGCGTTTATTTCGGGCTGAAAAACACGTTTTGAAAACTGTGCTGTTCCTGCCCTATAAGTTACATGGGTTTGACCAAAGTTGCCAAAACGTGTTTATTTCTGCTGAAAAACACGTTTTGACAATTTCTGATCACTGGGGTTAAGGGCTGACTCTGTGGGCTCTTCTGAGCCAGGCAGTTACACTGCGATTCCAAGGGCTGAGAAAACGCGTTTATTTCGGGCTGAAAAACACGTTTTGAAAACTGTGCTGTTCCTGCCCTATAAGTTACATGGTGGTGACCAAAGTTGCCAAAACGTGTTTATTTCTGCTGAAAAACACGTTTAGACAATTTCTGATCACTGGGGTTAAGGGCTGACTCTGTGGGCTCTTCTGAGCCAGGCAGTTACACTGCGATTCTAAGGGCTGAGAAAACGCGTTTATTTCGGGCTGAAAAACACGTTTTGAAAACTGTGCTGTTCTTGCCCTATAAGTTACATGGTGGTGACCAAAGTTGCCAAAACGTGTTTATTTCTCCTGAAAAACACGTTTTGACAATTTCTGATCACTGGGGTTAAGGGCTGACTCTGTGGGCTCTTCTGAGCCAGGCAGTTACACTGCGATTCCAAGGGCTGAGAAAACGCGTTTATTTCGGGCTGAAAAACACGTTTTGAAAACTGTGCTGTTCCTGCCCTATAAGTTACATGGTGGTGACCAAAGTTGCCAAAACGTGTTTATTTCTGCTGAAAAACACGTTTAGACAATTTCTGATCACTGGGGTTAAGGGCTGACTCTGTGGGCTCTTCTGAGCCAGGCAGTTACACTGCGATTCCAAGGGCTGAGAAAACGCGTTTATTTCGGGCTGAAAAACACGTTTTGAAAACTGTGCTGTTCCTGCCCTATAAGTTACATGGGTTTGACCAAAGTTGCCAAAACGTGTTTATTTCTGCTGAAAAACACGTTTTGACAATTTCTGATCACTGGGGTTAAGGGCTGACTCTGTGGGCTCTTCTGAGCCAGGCAGTTACACTGCGATTCCAAGGGTTGAGAAAACGCGTTTATTTCGGGCTGAAAAACACGTTTTGAAAACTGTGCTGTTCCTGCCCTATAAGTTACATGGTGGTGACCAAAGTTGCCAAAACGTGTTTATTTCTGCTGAAAAACATGTTTTGACATTTTCTGATCACTGGGGTTAAGGGCTGACTCTGTGGGCTCTTCTGAGCCAGGCAGTTACACTGCGATTCCAAGGGCTGAGAAAACGCGTTTATTTCGGGCTGAAAAACACGTTTTGAAAACTGTGCTGTTCCTGCCCTATAAGTTACATGGGTTTGACCAAAGTTGCCAAAACGTGTTTATTTCTGCTGAAAAACACGTTTTGACAATTTCTGATCACTGGGGTTAAGGGCTGACTCTGTGGGCTCTTCTGAGCCAGGCAGTTACACTGCGATTCCAAGGGCTGAGAAAACGCGTTTATTTCGGGCTGAAAAACACATTTTGAAAACTGTGCTGTTCTTGCCCTATAAGTTACATGGTGGTGACCAAAGTTGCCAAAACGTGTTTATTTCTGCTGAAAAACACGTTTTGACAATTTCTGATCACTGGGGTTAAGGGCTGACTCTGTGGGCTCTTCTGAGCCAGGCAGTTACACTGCGATTCCAAGGGCTGAGAAAACGCGTTTATTTCGGGCTGAAAAACACGTTTTGAAAACTGTGCTGTTCCTGCCCTATAAGTTACATGGTGGTGACCAAAGTTGCCAAAACGTGTTTATTTCTGCTGAAAAACACGTTTTGACAATTTCTGATCACTGGGGTTAAGGGCTGACTCTGTGGGCTCTTCTGAGCCAGGCAGTTACACTGCGATTCCAAGGGCTGAGAAAACGCGTTTATTTCGGGCTGAAAAACACGTTTTGAAAACTGTGCTGTTCCTGCCCTATAAGTTACATGGTGGTGACCAAAGTTGCCAAAACGTGTTTATTTCTGCTGAAAAACACGTTTTGACAATTTCTGATCACTGGGGTTAAGGGCTGACTCTGTGGGCTCTTCTGAGCCAGGCAGTTACACTGCGATTCCAAGGGCTGAGAAAACGCGTTTATTTCGGGCTGAAAAACACGTTTTGAAAACTGTGCTGTTCCTGCCCTATAAGTTACATGGATTTGACCAAAGTTGCCAAAACGTGTTTATTTCTGCTGAAAAACACGTTTTGACAATTTCTGATCACTGGGGTTAAGGGCTGACTCTGTTGGCTCTTCTGAGCCAGGCAGTTACACTGCGATTCTAAGTGCTGAGAAAACGTGTTTATTTCGTGCTGAAAAACACGTTTTGAAAACTGTGCTGTTCCTGCCCTATAAGTTACATGGTGGTGACCAAAGTTGCCAAAACGTGTTTATTTCTGCTGAAAAACACGTTTTGACAATTTCTGATCACTGGGGTTAAGGGCTGACTCTGTGGGCTCTTCTGAGGCAGGCAGTTACACTGCGATTCCAAGGGCTGAGAAAACGCGTTTATTTCGGGCTGAAAAACACGTTTTGAAAACTGTGCTGTTCCTGCCCTATAAGTTACATGGGTTTGACCAAAGTTGCCAAAACGTGTTTATTTCTGCTGAAAAACACGTTTTGACAATTTCTGATCACTGGGGTTAAGGGCTGACTCTGTGGGCTCTTCTGAGCCAGGCAGTTACACTGCGATTCTAAGGGCTGAGAAAACGTGTTTATTTCGGGCTGAAAAACACGTTTTGAAAACTGTGCTGTTCCTGCCCTATAAGTTACATGGTGGTGACCAAAGTTGCCAAAACGTGTTTATTTCTGCTGAAAAACACGTTTAGACAATTTCTGATCACTGGGGTTAAGGGCTGACTCTGTGGGCTCTTCTGAGCCAGGCAGTTACACTGCGATTCTAAGGGCTGAGAAAACGCGTTTATTTCGGGCTGAAAAACACGTTTTGAAAACTGTGCTGTTCTTGCCCTATAAGTTACATGGTGGTGACCAAAGTTGCCAAAACGTGTTTATTTCTGCTGAAAAACACGTTTTGACAATTTCTGATCACTGGGGTTAAGGGCTGACTCTGTGGGCTCTTCTGAGCCAGGCAGTTACACTGCGATTCCAAGGGCTGAGAAAACGCGTTTATTTCGGGCTGAAAAACACGTTTTGAAAACTGTGCTGTTCCTGCCCTATAAGTTACATGGTGGTGACCAAAGTTGCCAAAACGTGTTTATTTCTGCTGAAAAACATGTTTTGACATTTTCTGATCACTGGGGTTAAGGGCTGACTCTGTGGGCTCTTCTGAGCCAGGCAGTTACACTGCGATTCCAAGGGCTGAGAAAACGCGTTTATTTCGGGCTGAAAAACACGTTTTGAAAACTGTGCTGTTCCTGCCCTATAAGTTACATGGGTTTGACCAAAGTTGCCAAAACGTGTTTATTTCTGCTGAAAAACACGTTTTGACAATTTCTGATCACTGGGGTTAAGGGCTGACTCTGTGGGCTCTTCTGAGCCAGGCAGTTACACTGCGATTCTAAGGGCTGAGAAAACGTGTTTATTTCGGGCTGAAAAACACGTTTTGAAAACTGTGCTGTTCCTGCCCTATAAGTTACATGGTGGTGACCAAAGTTGCCAAAACGTGTTTATTTCTGCTGAAAAACACGTTTAGACAATTTCTGATCACTGGGGTTAAGGGCTGACTCTGTGGGCTCTTCTGAGCCAGGCAGTTACACTGCGATTCCAAGGGCTGAGAAAACGCGTTTATTTCGGGCTGAAAAACACGTTTTGAAAACTGTGCTGTTCCTGCCCTATAAGTTACATGGGTTTGACCAAAGTTGCCAAAACGTGTTTATTTCTGCTGAAAAACACGTTTTGACAATTTCTGATCACTGGGGTTAAGGGCTGACTCTGTGGGCTCTTCTGAGCCAGGCAGTTACACTGCGATTCCAAGGGTTGAGAAAACGCGTTTATTTCGGGCTGAAAAACACGTTTTGAAAACTGTGCTGTTCCTGCCCTATAAGTTACATGGTGGTGACCAAAGTTGCCAAAACGTGTTTATTTCTGCTGAAAAACATGTTTTGACATTTTCTGATCACTGGGGTTAAGGGCTGACTCTGTGGGCTCTTCTGAGCCAGGCAGTTACACTGCGATTCCAAGGGCTGAGAAAACGCGTTTATTTCGGGCTGAAAAACACGTTTTGAAAACTGTGCTGTTCCTGCCCTATAAGTTACATGGGTTTGACCAAAGTTGCCAAAACGTGTTTATTTCTGCTGAAAAACACGTTTTGACAATTTCTGATCACTGGGGTTAAGGGCTGACTCTGTGGGCTCTTCTGAGCCAGGCAGTTACACTGCGATTCCAAGGGCTGAGAAAACGCGTTTATTTCGGGCTGAAAAACACATTTTGAAAACTGTGCTGTTCTTGCCCTATAAGTTACATGGTGGTGACCAAAGTTGCCAAAACGTGTTTATTTCTGCTGAAAAACACGTTTTGACAATTTCTGATCACTGGGGTTAAGGGCTGACTCTGTGGGCTCTTCTGAGCCAGGCAGTTACACTGCGATTCCAAGGGCTGAGAAAACGCGTTTATTTCGGGCTGAAAAACACGTTTTGAAAACTGTGCTGTTCCTGCCCTATAAGTTACATGGTGGTGACCAAAGTTGCCAAAACGTGTTTATTTCTGCTGAAAAACACGTTTTGACAATTTCTGATCACTGGGGTTAAGGGCTGACTCTGTGGGCTCTTCTGAGCCAGGCAGTTACACTGCGATTCCAAGGGCTGAGAAAACGCGTTTATTTCGGGCTGAAAAACACGTTTTGAAAACTGTGCTGTTCCTGCCCTATAAGTTACATGGTGGTGACCAAAGTTGCCAAAACGTGTTTATTTCTGCTGAAAAACACGTTTTGACAATTTCTGATCACTGGGGTTAAGGGCTGACTCTGTGGGCTCTTCTGAGCCAGGCAGTTACACTGCGATTCCAAGGGCTGAGAAAACGCGTTTATTTCGGGCTGAAAAACACGTTTTGAAAACTGTGCTGTTCCTGCCCTATAAGTTACATGGATTTGACCAAAGTTGCCAAAACGTGTTTATTTCTGCTGAAAAACACGTTTTGACAATTTCTGATCACTGGGGTTAAGGGCTGACTCTGTTGGCTCTTCTGAGCCAGGCAGTTACACTGCGATTCTAAGTGCTGAGAAAACGTGTTTATTTCGTGCTGAAAAACACGTTTTGAAAACTGTGCTGTTCCTGCCCTATAAGTTACATGGTGGTGACCAAAGTTGCCAAAACGTGTTTATTTCTGCTGAAAAACACGTTTTGACAATTTCTGATCACTGGGGTTAAGGGCTGACTCTGTGGGCTCTTCTGAGGCAGGCAGTTACACTGCGATTCCAAGGGCTGAGAAAACGCGTTTATTTCGGGCTGAAAAACACGTTTTGAAAACTGTGCTGTTCCTGCCCTATAAGTTACATGGGTTTGACCAAAGTTGCCAAAACGTGTTTATTTCTGCTGAAAAACACGTTTTGACAATTTCTGATCACTGGGGTTAAGGGCTGACTCTGTGGGCTCTTCTGAGCCAGGCAGTTACACTGCGATTCTAAGGGCTGAGAAAACGTGTTTATTTCGGGCTGAAAAACACGTTTTGAAAACTGTGCTGTTCCTGCCCTATAAGTTACATGGTGGTGACCAAAGTTGCCAAAACGTGTTTATTTCTGCTGAAAAACACGTTTAGACAATTTCTGATCACTGGGGTTAAGGGCTGACTCTGTGGGCTCTTCTGAGCCAGGCAGTTACACTGCGATTCTAAGGGCTGAGAAAACGCGTTTATTTCGGGCTGAAAAACACGTTTTGAAAACTGTGCTGTTCTTGCCCTATAAGTTACATGGTGGTGACCAAAGTTGCCAAAACGTGTTTATTTCTGCTGAAAAACACGTTTTGACAATTTCTGATCACTGGGGTTAAGGGCTGACTCTGTGGGCTCTTCTGAGCCAGGCAGTTACACTGCGATTCCAAGGGCTGAGAAAACGCGTTTATTTCGGGCTGAAAAACACGTTTTGAAAACTGTGCTGTTCCTGCCCTATAAGTTACATGGTGGTGACCAAAGTTGCCAAAACGTGTTTATTTCTGCTGAAAAACATGTTTTGACATTTTCTGATCACTGGGGTTAAGGGCTGACTCTGTGGGCTCTTCTGAGCCAGGCAGTTACACTGCGATTCCAAGGGCTGAGAAAACGCGTTTATTTCGGGCTGAAAAACACGTTTTGAAAACTGTGCTGTTCCTGCCCTATAAGTTACATGGGTTTGACCAAAGTTGCCAAAACGTGTTTATTTCTGCTGAAAAACACGTTTTGACAATTTCTGATCACTGGGGTTAAGGGCTGACTCTGTGGGCTCTTCTGAGCCAGGCAGTTACACTGCGATTCTAAGGGCTGAGAAAACGTGTTTATTTCGGGCTGAAAAACACGTTTTGAAAACTGTGCTGTTCCTGCCCTATAAGTTACATGGTGGTGACCAAAGTTGCCAAAACGTGTTTATTTCTGCTGAAAAACACGTTTAGACAATTTCTGATCACTGGGGTTAAGGGCTGACTCTGTGGGCTCTTCTGAGCCAGGCAGTTACACTGCGATTCTAAGGGCTGAGAAAACGCGTTTATTTCGGGCTGAAAAACACGTTTTGAAAACTGTGCTGTTCTTGCCCTATAAGTTACATGGTGGTGACCAAAGTTGCCAAAACGTGTTTATTTCTGCTGAAAAACACGTTTTGACAATTTCTGATCACTGGGGTTAAGGGCTGACTCTGTGGGCTCTTCTGAGCCAGGCAGTTACACTGCGATTCCAAGGGCTGAGAAAACGCGTTTATTTCGGGCTGAAAAACACGTTTTGAAAACTGTGCTGTTCCTGTCCTATAAGTTACATGGGTTTGACCAAAGTTGCCAAAACGTGTTTATTTCTGCTGAAAAACACGTTTTGACAATTTATGATCACTGGGGTTAAGGGCTGACTCTGTGGGCTCTTCTGAGCCAGGCAGTTACATTGCGATTCTAAGGGCTGAGAAAACGTGTTTATTTCGGTCTGAAAAACACGTTTTGAAAACTGTGCTGTTCCTGCCCTATAAGTTACATGGGTTTGACCAAAGTTGCCAAAACGTGTTTATTTCTGCTGAAAAACACGTTTTGACAATTTCTGATCACTGGGGTTAAGGGCTGACTCTGTGGGCTCTTCTGAGCCAGGCAGTTACACTGCGATTCTAAGGGCTGAGAAAACGTGTTTATTTCGGGCTGAAAAACACGTTTTGAAAACTGTGCTGTTCCTGCCCTATAAGTTACATGGTGGTGACCAAAGTTGCCAAAACGTGTTTATTTCTGCTGAAAAACACGTTTAGACAATTTCTGATCACTGGGGTTAAGGGCTGACTCTGTGGGCTCTTCTGAGCCAGGCAGTTACACTGCGATTCTAAGGGCTGAGAAAACGCGTTTATTTCGGGCTGAAAAACACGTTTTGAAAACTGTGCTGTTCTTGCCCTATAAGTTACATGGTGGTGACCAAAGTTGCCAAAACGTGTTTATTTCTGCTGAAAAACACGTTTTGACAATTTCTGATCACTGGGGTTAAGGGCTGACTCTGTGGGCTCTTCTGAGCCAGGCAGTTACACTGCGATTCCAAGGGCTGAGAAAACGCGTTTATTTCGGGCTGAAAAACACGTTTTGAAAACTGTGCTGTTCCTGCCCTATAAGTTACATGGTGGTGACCAAAGTTGCCAAAACGTGTTTATTTCTGCTGAAAAACATGTTTTGACATTTTCTGATCACTGGGGTTAAGGGCTGACTCTGTGGGCTCTTCTGAGCCAGGCAGTTACACTGCGATTCCAAGGGCTGAGAAAACGCGTTTATTTCGGGCTGAAAAACACGTTTTGAAAACTGTGCTGTTCCTGCCCTATAAGTTACATGGGTTTGACCAAAGTTGCCAAAACGTGTTTATTTCTGCTGAAAAACACGTTTTGACAATTTCTGATCACTGGGGTTAAGGGCTGACTCTGTGGGCTCTTCTGAGCCAGGCAGTTACACTGCGATTCCAAGGGCTGAGAAAACGCGTTTATTTCGGGCTGAAAAACACGTTTTGAAAACTGTGCTGTTCCTGCCCTATAAGTTACATGGTGGTGACCAAAGTTGCCAAAACGTGTTTATTTCTGCTGAAAAACACGTTTTGACAATTTCTGATCACTGGGGTTAAGGGCTGACTCTGTGGGCTCTTCTGAGCCAGGCAGTTACACTGCGATTCCAAGGGCTGAGAAAACGCGTTTATTTCGGGCTGAAAAACACGTTTTGAAAACTGTGCTGTTCCTGCCCTATAAGTTACATGGTGGTGACCAAAGTTGCCAAAACGTGTTTATTTCTGCTGAAAAACACGTTTAGACAATTTCTGATCACTGGGGTTAAGGGCTGACTCTGTGGGCTCTTCTGAGCCAGGCAGTTACACTGCGATTCTAAGGGCTGAGAAAACGCGTTTATTTCGGGCTGAAAAACACGTTTTGAAAACTGTGCTGTTCTTGCCCTATAAGTTACATGGTGGTGACCAAAGTTGCCAAAACGTGTTTATTTCTGCTGAAAAACACGTTTTGACAATTTCTGATCACTGGGGTTAAGGGCTGACTCTGTGGGCTCTTCTGAGCCAGGCAGTTACACTGCGATTCCAAGGGCTGAGAAAACGCGTTTATTTCGGGCTGAAAAACACGTTTTGAAAACTGTGCTGTTCCTGCCCTATAAGTTACATGGTGGTGACCAAAGTTGCCAAAACGTGTTTATTTCTGCTGAAAAACACGTTTAGACAATTTCTGATCACTGGGGTTAAGGGCTGACTCTGTGGGCTCTTCTGAGCCAGGCAGTTACACTGCGATTCCAAGGGCTGAGAAAACGCGTTTATTTCGGGCTGAAAAACACGTTTTGAAAACTGTGCTGTTCCTGCCCTATAAGTTACATGGATTTGACCAAAGTTGCCAAAACGTGTTTATTTCTGCTGAAAAACACGTTTTGACAATTTCTGATCACTGGGGTTAAGGGCTGACTCTGTGGGCTCTTCTGAGGCAGGCAGTTACACTGCGATTCCAAGGGCTGAGAAAACGCGTTTATTTCGGGCTGAAAAACACGTTTTGAAAACTGTGCTGTTCCTGCCCTATAAGTTACATGGGTTTGACCAAAGTTGCCAAAACGTGTTTATTTCTGCTGAAAAACACGTTTTGACAATTTCTGATCACTGGGGTTAAGGGCTGACTCTGTGGGCTCTTCTGAGCCAGGCAGTTACACTGCGATTCTAAGGGCTGAGAAAACGTGTTTATTTCGGGCTGAAAAACACGTTTTGAAAACTGTGCTGTTCCTGCCCTATAAGTTACATGGTGGTGACCAAAGTTGCCAAAACGTGTTTATTTCTGCTGAAAAACACGTTTTGACAATTTCTGATCACTGGGGTTAAGGGGTGACTCAGTGTGCTCTTCTGAGCCAGGCAGTTACACTGCGATTCCAAGGGCTGAGAAAACGCGTTTATTTCGGGCTGAAAAACACGTTTTGAAAACTGTGCTGTTCTTGCCCTATAAGTTACATGGTGGTGACCAAAGTTGCCAAAACGTGTTTATTTCTGCTGAAAAACACGTTTTGACAATTTCTGATCACTGGGGTTAAGGGCTGACTCTGTGGGCTCTTCTGAGCCAGGCAGTTACACTGCGATTCCAAGGGCTGAGAAAACGCGTTTATTTCGGGCTGAAAAACACGTTTTGAAAACTGTGCTGTTCCTGCCCTATAAGTTACATGGTGGTGACCAAAGTTGCCAAAACGTGTTTATTTCTGCTGAAAAACACGTTTTGACATTTTCTGATCACTGGGGTTAAGGGCTGACTCTGTGGGCTCTTCTGAGCCAGGCAGTTACACTGCGATTCCAAGGGCTGAGAAAACGCGTTTATTTCGGGCTGAAAAACACGTTTTGAAAACTGTGCTGTTCCTGCCCTATAAGTTACATGGGTTTGACCAAAGTTGCCAAAACGTGTTTATTTCTGCTGAAAAACACGTTTTGACAATTTCTGATCACTGGGGTTAAGGGCTGACTCTGTGGGCTCTTCTGAGCCAGGCAGTTACACTGCGATTCCAAGGGCTGAGAAAACGCGTTTATTTCGGGCTGAAAAACACGTTTTGAAAACTGTGCTGTTCCTGCCCTATAAGTTACATGGTGGTGACCAAAGTTGCCAAAACGTGTTTATTTCTGCTGAAAAACACGTTTTGACAATTTCTGATCACTGGGGTTAAGGGCTGACTCTGTGGGCTCTTCTGAGCCAGGCAGTTACACTGCGATTCCAAGGGCTGAGAAAACGCGTTTATTTCGGGCTGAAAAACACGTTTTGAAAACTGTGCTGTTCCTGCCCTATAAGTTACATGGTGGTGACCAAAGTTGCCAAAACGTGTTTATTTCTGCTGAAAAACACGTTTAGACAATTTCTGATCACTGGGGTTAAGGGCTGACTCTGTGGGCTCTTCTGAGCCAGGCAGTTACACTGCGATTCTAAGGGCTGAGAAAACGCGTTTATTTCGGGCTGAAAAACACGTTTTGAAAACTGTGCTGTTCTTGCCCTATAAGTTACATGGTGGTGACCAAAGTTGCCAAAACGTGTTTATTTCTGCTGAAAAACACGTTTTGACAATTTCTGATCACTGGGGTTAAGGGCTGACTCTGTGGGCTCTTCTGAGCCAGGCAGTTACACTGCGATTCCAAGGGCTGAGAAAACGCGTTTATTTCGGGCTGAAAAACACGTTTTGAAAACTGTGCTGTTCCTGCCCTATAAGTTACATGGTGGTGACCAAAGTTGCCAAAACGTGTTTATTTCTGCTGAAAAACACGTTTTGACATTTTCTGATCACTGGGGTTAAGGGCTGACTCTGTGGGCTCTTCTGAGCCAGGCAGTTACACTGCGATTCCAAGGGCTGAGAAAACGCGTTTATTTCGGGCTGAAAAACACGTTTTGAAAACTGTGCTGTTCCTGCCCTATAAGTTACATGGGTTTGACCAAAGTTGCCAAAACGTGTTTATTTCTGCTGAAAAACACGTTTTGACAATTTCTGATCACTGGGGTTAAGGGCTGACTCTGTGGGCTCTTCTGAGCCAGGCAGTTACACTGCGATTCCAAGGGCTGAGAAAACGCGTTTATTTCGGGCTGAAAAACACGTTTTGAAAACTGTGCTGTTCCTGCCCTATAAGTTACATGGTGGTGACCAAAGTTGCCAAAACGTGTTTATTTCTGCTGAAAAACACGTTTTGACAATTTCTGATCACTGGGGTTAAGGGCTGACTCTGTGGGCTCTTCTGAGCCAGGCAGTTACACTGCGATTCCAAGGGCTGAGAAAACGCGTTTATTTCGGGCTGAAAAACACGTTTTGAAAACTGTGCTGTTCCTGCCCTATAAGTTACATGGTGGTGACCAAAGTTGCCAAAACGTGTTTATTTCTGCTGAAAAACACGTTTAGACAATTTCTGATCACTGGGGTTAAGGGCTGACTCTGTGGGCTCTTCTGAGCCAGGCAGTTACACTGCGATTCTAAGGGCTGAGAAAACGCGTTTATTTCGGGCTGAAAAACACGTTTTGAAAACTGTGCTGTTCTTGCCCTATAAGTTACATGGTGGTGACCAAAGTTGCCAAAACGTGTTTATTTCTGCTGAAAAACACGTTTTGACAATTTCTGATCACTGGGGTTAAGGGCTGACTCTGTGGGCTCTTCTGAGCCAGGCAGTTACACTGCGATTCCAAGGGCTGAGAAAACGCGTTTATTTCGGGCTGAAAAACACGTTTTGAAAACTGTGCTGTTCCTGCCCTATAAGTTACATGGTGGTGACCAAAGTTGCCAAAACGTGTTTATTTCTGCTGAAAAACACGTTTAGACAATTTCTGATCACTGGGGTTAAGGGCTGACTCTGTGGGCTCTTCTGAGCCAGGCAGTTACACTGCGATTCCAAGGGCTGAGAAAACGCGTTTATTTCGGGCTGAAAAACACGTTTTGAAAACTGTGCTGTTCCTGCCCTATAAGTTACATGGGTTTGACCAAAGTTGCCAAAACGTGTTTATTTCTGCTGAAAAACACGTTTTGACAATTTCTGATCACTGGGGTTAAGGGCTGACTCTGTGGGCTCTTCTGAGCCAGGCAGTTACACTGCGATTCCAAGGGTTGAGAAAACGCGTTTATTTCGGGCTGAAAAACACGTTTTGAAAACTGTGCTGTTCCTGCCCTATAAGTTACATGGTGGTGACCAAAGTTGCCAAAACGTGTTTATTTCTGCTGAAAAACATGTTTTGACATTTTCTGATCACTGGGGTTAAGGGCTGACTCTGTGGGCTCTTCTGAGCCAGGCAGTTACACTGCGATTCCAAGGGCTGAGAAAACGCGTTTATTTCGGGCTGAAAAACACGTTTTGAAAACTGTGCTGTTCCTGCCCTATAAGTTACATGGGTTTGACCAAAGTTGCCAAAACGTGTTTATTTCTGCTGAAAAACACGTTTTGACAATTTCTGATCACTGGGGTTAAGGGCTGACTCTGTGGGCTCTTCTGAGCCAGGCAGTTACACTGCGATTCCAAGGGCTGAGAAAACGCGTTTATTTCGGGCTGAAAAACACATTTTGAAAACTGTGCTGTTCTTGCCCTATAAGTTACATGGTGGTGACCAAAGTTGCCAAAACGTGTTTATTTCTGCTGAAAAACACGTTTTGACAATTTCTGATCACTGGGGTTAAGGGCTGACTCTGTGGGCTCTTCTGAGCCAGGCAGTTACACTGCGATTCCAAGGGCTGAGAAAACGCGTTTATTTCGGGCTGAAAAACACGTTTTGAAAACTGTGCTGTTCCTGCCCTATAAGTTACATGGTGGTGACCAAAGTTGCCAAAACGTGTTTATTTCTGCTGAAAAACACGTTTTGACAATTTCTGATCACTGGGGTTAAGGGCTGACTCTGTTGGCTCTTCTGAGCCAGGCAGTTACACTGCGATTCTAAGTGCTGAGAAAACGTGTTTATTTCGTGCTGAAAAACACGTTTTGAAAACTGTGCTGTTCCTGCCCTATAAGTTACATGGTGGTGACCAAAGTTGCCAAAACGTGTTTATTTCTGCTGAAAAACACGTTTTGACAATTTCTGATCACTGGGGTTAAGGGCTGACTCTGTGGGCTCTTCTGAGGCAGGCAGTTACACTGCGATTCCAAGGGCTGAGAAAACGCGTTTATTTCGGGCTGAAAAACACGTTTTGAAAACTGTGCTGTTCCTGCCCTATAAGTTACATGGGTTTGACCAAAGTTGCCAAAACGTGTTTATTTCTGCTGAAAAACACGTTTTGACAATTTCTGATCACTGGGGTTAAGGGCTGACTCTGTGGGCTCTTCTGAGCCAGGCAGTTACACTGCGATTCTAAGGGCTGAGAAAACGTGTTTATTTCGGGCTGAA